>NW_027553043.1:0-47940 GCF_045843805.1 Urocitellus parryii
ATAGATACATGTAGTTGGAACTCTAAATCAAACACGGTTTGTGCTAGCTCTTTGAAACTTGGCACAATAATGTAGTTCCAAGTTCTATCGCTATGGTTTGTGTGCTATTGAAGTAGCCCCAAGCAGAGACTGACGAGAATCCCTTTCATTGAAAGGGGTTGCCAAGCTTCCAAAAAACTGCGAGTTTCCTGAAATCTCAGCAAACATTTTTTCACCCAATCTTGATGATACTTGCAGGTACTGATCAGTACACGAATCCCACTTGGCTCACCAAATTTCGTTCTTCTAGGTTAAACCGTTCCTTTGCAGTAACCGTTTTCATGTTTAGGTTTCACTCTGTTTTCTCCTATATGGATACATGTAGTTGGAACTCTAAATCAAACACGGTTTGTGCTAGCTCTTTGAAACTTGGCACAATAATGTAGTTCCAAGTTCTATCGCTATGGTTTGTGTGCTATTGAAGTAGCCCCAAGCAGAGACTGACGAGAATCCCTTTCATTGAAAGGGGTTGCCAAGCTTCCAAAAAACTACGAGTTTCCTGAAATCTCAGCAAACATTTTTTCACCCAATCTTGATGATACTTCTATTTAAAGATCAGTACACCAATCCCACTTGGCTCACCAAATTTCGTTCTTCTAGGTTAAACCGTTCCTTTGCAGTAACCGTTTTCATGTTTAGGTTTCACTCTGTTTTCTCCTATATGGATACATGTAGTTGGAACTCTAAATCGAACACGGTTTTTGCTAGCACTTTGAAACTTGGCACAATAATGTAGTTCCAAGTTCTATCGCTATGGTTTCTGTGCTATTGAAGTAGCCCCAAGCAGAGACTGACGAGAATCAATTTCATTGAAAGGGGTTGGAGGCTTCCAAAAAACTGCGAGTTTCCTGAAATCTCAGCAAACATTTTTTCAACCAGTCTTGATGATACTTGCAGGTAGTGATCAGTACACGAATCCCACTTGGCTCACCAAATTTCGTTCTTCTAGGTTAAACCGTTCCTTTGCAGTAACCGTTTTCATGTTTAGGTTTCACTCTGTTTTCTCCTATATGGATACATGTAGTTGGAACTCTAAATCAAACACGGTTTGTGCTAGCTCTTTGAAACTTGGCACAATAATGTAGTTCCAAGTTCTATCGCTATGGTTTGTGTGCTATTGAAGTAGCCCCAAGCAGAGACTGACGAAAATTCCTTTCATGGAAAGGGGTTGCCAAGCTTCCAAAAAACTGCGAGTTTCCTGAAATCTCAGCAAATATTTTTTAACCCAATCTTGATGATACTTGCAGGTAGTGATCGGTACACGAATCCCACTTGGCTCACCAAATTTCGTTCTTCTAGGTTAAACCGTTCCTTTGCAGTAACCGTTTTCATGTTTAGGTTTCACTCTGTTTTCTCCTATATGGATACATGTAGTTGGAACTCTAAATCAAACACGGTTTGTGCTAGCTCTTTGAAACTTGGCACAATAATGTAGTTCCAAGTTCTATCGCTATGGTTTGTGTGCTATTGAAGTAGCCCCAAGCAGAGACTGACGAGAATCCCTTTCATTGAAAGGGGTTGCCAAGCTTCCAAAAAACTGCGAGTTTCCTGAAATCTCAGCAAACATTTTTTCACCCAATCTTGATGATACTTCCATTTAATGATCAGTACACGAATCCCACTTGGCTCACCAAATTTCGTTCTTCTAGGTTAAACCGTTCCTTTGCAGTAACCGTTTTCATATTTAGGTTTCACTCTGTTTTCTCCTATATGGATACATGTAGTTGGAACTCTAAATCAAACACGGTTTGTGCTAGCTCTTTGAAACTTGGCACAATAATGTAGTTCCAAGTTCTATCGCTATGGTTTGTGTGCTATTGAAGTAGCACCAAGCAGAGACTGACGAGAATCCCTTTCATTGAAAGGGGTTGCCAAGCTTCCAAAAAACTACGAGTTTCCTGAAATCTCAGCAAACATTTTTTCACCCAATCTTGATGATACTTCTATTTAATGATCAGTACACCAATCCCACTTGGCTCACCAAATTTCGTTCTTCTAGGTTAAACCGTTCCTTTGCAGTAACCGTTTTCATGTTTAGGTTTCACTCTGTTTTCTCCTATATGGATACATGTAGTTGGAACTCTAAATCGAACACGGTTTTTGCTAGCACTTTGAAACTTGGCACAATAATGTAGTTCCAAGTTCTATCGCTATGGTTTCTGTGCTATTGAAGTAGCCCCAAGCAGAGACTGACGAGAATCAATTTCATTGAAAGGGGTTGGAGGCTTCCAAAAAACTGCGAGTTTCCTGAAATCTCAGCAAACATTTTTTCAACCAGTCTTGATGATACTTGCAGGTAGTGATCAGTACACGAATCCCACTTGGCTCACCAAATTTCGTTCTTCTAGGTTAAACCGTTCCTTTGCAGTAACCGTTTTCATGTTTAGGTTTCACTCTGTTTTCTCCTATATGGATACATGTAGTTGGAACTCTAAATCAAACACGGTTTGTGCTAGCTCTTTGAAACTTGGCACAATAATGTAGTTCCAAGTTCTATCGCTATGGTTTGTGTGCTATTGAAGTAGCCCCAAGCAGAGACTGACGAAAATTCCTTTCATGGAAAGGGGTTGCCAAGCTTCCAAAAAACTGCGAGTTTCCTGAAATCTCAGCAAACATTTTTTCACCCAATCTTGATGATACTTGCAGGTAGTGATCGGTACACGAATCCCACTTGGCTCACCAAATTTCGTTCTTCTAGGTTAAACCGTTCCTTTGAAGTAACCGTTTTCATGTTTAGGTTTCACTCTGTTTTCTCCTATATGGATACATGTAGTTGGAACTCTAAATCAAACACGGTTTGTGCTAGCTCTTTGAAACTTGGCACAATAATGTAGTTCCAAGTTCTATCGCTATGGTTTGTGTGCTATTGAAGTAGCCCCAAGCAGAGACTGACGAAAATCCCTTTCATTGAAAGGGGTTGCCAAGCTTCCAAAAAACTGCGAGTTTCCTGAAATCTCAGCAAACATTTTTTCACCCAATCTTGATGATACTTCCATTTAATGATCAGTACACCAATCCCACTTGGCTCACCAAATTTCGTTCTTCTAGGTTAAACCGTTCCTTTGCAGTAATCGTTTTCATATTTAGGTTTCACTCTGTTTTCTCCTATATAGATACATGTAGTTGGAACTCTAAATCAAACACGGTTTGTGCTAGCTCTTTGAAACTTGGCACAATAATATAGTTCCAAGTTCCATCGCTATGGTTTGTGTGCTATTGAAGTAGCACCAAGCAGAGACTGACGAGAATCCCTTTCATTGAAAGGGGTTGCCAAGCTTCCAAAAAACTACGAGTTTCCTGAAATCTCAGCAAACATTTTTTCACCCAATCTTGATGATACTTCTATTTAATAATCAGTACACCAATCCCACTTGGCTCACCAAATTTCGTTCTTCTAGGTTAAACCGTTCCTTTGCAGTAACCGTTTTCATGTTTAGGTTTCACTCTGTTTTCTCCTATATGGATACATGTAGTTGGAACTCTAAATCAAACACGGTTTTTGCTAGCTCTTTGAAACTTGGTACAATAATGTAGTTCCAAGTTCTATCGCTATGGTTTGTGTGCTATTGAAGTAGCCCCAAACAGAGACTGACGAGAATCAATTTCATTGAAAGGGGTTGGAGGCTTCCAAAAAACTGCGAGTTTCCTGAAATCTCAGCAAACATTTTTTCAACCAGTCTTGATGATACTTGCAGGTAGTGATCAGTACACGAATCCCACTTGGCTCACCAAATTTCGTTCTTCTAGGTTAAACCGTTCCTTTGCAGTAACCGTTTTCATATTTAGGTTTCACTCTGTTTTCTCCTATATAGATACATGTAGTTGGAACTCTAAATCAAACACGGTTTGTGCTAGCTCTTTGAAACTTGGCACAATAATGTAGTTCCAAGTTCTATCACTATGGTTTGTGTGCTATTGAAGTAGCCCCAAGCAGAGACTGACGAGAATCCCTTTCATTGAAAGGGGTTGCCAAGCTTCCAAAAAACTGCGAGTTTCCTGAAATCTCAGCAAACATTTTTTCACCCAATCTTGATGATACTTGCAGGTACTGATCAGTACACCAATCCCACTTGGCTCACCAAATTTCGTTCTTCTAGGTTAAACCGTTCCTTTGCAGTAACCGTTTTCATGTTTAGGTTTCACTCTGTTTTCTCCTATATGGATACATGTAGTTGGAACTCTAAATCAAACACGGTTTGTGCTAGCTCTTTGAAACTTGGCACAATAATGTAGTTCCAAGTTCTATCGCTATGGTTTGTGTGCTATTGAAGTAGCCCCAAGCAGAGACTGACGAGAATCCCTTTCATTGAAAGTGGTTGCCAAGCTTCCAAAAAACTACGAGTTTCCTGAAATCTCAGCTAACATTTTTTGACCCAATCTTGATGATACTTCCATTTAATGATCAGTACACCAATCCACCTTGGCTCACCAAATTTCGTTCTTCTAGGTTAAACCGTTCCTTTGTAGTAACCATGTTCATGTTTAGGTTTCACTCTGTTTTCTCCTATATGGATACATGTAGTTGGAACTCTAAATCAAACACGGTTTTTGCTAGCTCTTTGAAACTTGGCACAATAATGTAGTTCCAAGTTCTATCGCTATGGTTTTTGTGCTATTGAAGTAGCCCCAAGCAGAGACTGACGAGAATCCCTTTCATTGAAAGGGGTTGCCAAGCTTCCAAAAAACTACGAGTTTCCTGAAATCTCAGCAAACATTTTTTCACCCAATCTTTATGATACATGCAGGTTGTGATCAGTACACGAATCTCACTTGGCTCACTAAATTTCGTTCTTCTAGGTTAAACCGTTCCTTTGCAGAAACCGTTTTCATGTTTAGGTTTCACTCTGTTTTCTCCTATATGGATACATGTAGTTGGAACTCTAAATCAAACACGGTTTGTGCTAGCTCTTTGAAACTTGGCACAATAATGTAGTTCCAAGTTCTATCGCTATGGTTTGTGTGCTATTGAAGAAGCCCCAAGCAGAGACTGATGAGAATCCCTTTCATAGAAAGGGGTTGCCAGGCTTCAAAAAACTGCGAGTTTCCTGAAATCTCAGCAGACATTTTTTCACCCAATCTTGATGATACTTCCATTTAATGATCAGTACACCAATCCCACTTGGCTCACCAAATTTCGTTCTTCTAGGTTAAACCGTTCCTTTGCAGTAATCGTTTTCATATTTAGGTTTCACATTGTTTTCTCCTATATAGATACATGTAGTTGGAACTCTAAATCAAACACGGTTTGTGCTAGCACTTTGAAACTTGGCACAATAATATAGTTCCAAGTTCCATCGCTATGGTTTGTGTGCTATTGAAGTAGCCCCAAGCAGAGACTGACGAGAATCCCTTTCATTGAAAGGGGTTGCCAAGCTTCCAAAAAACTGCGAGTTTCCTGAAATCTCAGCAAACATTTTTTCACCCAATCTTGATGATACATCTATTTAAAGATCAGTACACCAATCCCACTTGGCTCACCAAATTTCGTTCTTCTAGGTTAAACCGTTCCATTGCAGTAACCGTTTTCATGTTTAGGTTTCACTCTGTTTTCTCCTATATGGATACATGTAGTTGGAACTCTAAATCAAACACGGTTTTTGCTAGCTCTTTGAAACTTGGCACAATAATGTAGTTCCAAGTTCTATCGCTATGGTTTGTGTGCTATTGAAGTAGCCCCAAGCAGAGACTGACGAGAATCAATTTCATTGAAAGGGGTTGGAGGCTTCCAAAAAACTGCGAGTTTCCTGAAATCTCAGCAAACATTTTTTCAACCAGTCTTGATGATACTTGCAGGTAGTGATCAGTACACGAATCCCACTTGGCTCACCAAATTTCGTTCTTCTAGGTTAAACCGTTCCTTTGCAGTAACCGTTTTCATGTTTAGGTTTCACTCTGTTTTCTCCTATGTAGATACATGTAGTTGGAACTCTAAATCAAACACGGTTTGTGCTAGCTCTTTGAAACTTGGCACAATAATGTAGTTCCAAGTTCTATCACTATGGTTTGTGTGCTATTGAAGTAGCCCCAAGCAGAGACTGACGAGAATCCCTTTCATTGAAAGGGGTTGCCAAGCTTCCAAAAAACTGCGAGTTTCCTGAAATCTCAGCAAACATTTTTTCACCCAATCTTGATGATACTTGCAGGTAGTGATCAGTACACGAATCCCACTTGGCTCACCAAATTTCGTTCTTCTAGGTTAAACCGTTCCTTTGCAGTAACCGTTTTCATGTTTAGGTTTCACTCTGTTTTCTCCTATATGGATACATGTAGTTGGAACTCTAAATCAAACACGGTTTGTGCTAGCTCTTTGAAACTTGGCACAATAATGTAGTTCCAAGTTCTATCGCTATTGTTTGTGTGCTATTGAAGTAGCCCCAAGCAGAGACTGACGAGAATCCCTTTCATTGAAAGGGGTTGCCAAGCTTCCAAAAAACTACGAGTTTCCTGAAATCTCAGCTAACATTTTTTGACCCAATCTTGATGATACTTCCATTTAATGATCAGTACACCAATCCACCTTGGCTCACCAAATTTCGTTCTTTTAGGTTAAACCGTTCCTTTGTAGTAACCATTTTCATGTTTAGGTTTCACTCTGTTTTCTCCTATATGGATACATGTAGTTGGAACTCTAAATCAAACACGGTTTGTGCTAGCTCTTTGAAACTTGGCACAATAATATAGTTCCAAGTTCCATCGCTATGGTTTGTGTGCTATTGAAGTAGCCCCAAGCAGAGACTGACGAGAATCCCTTTCATTGAAAGGGGTTACCAAGCTTTCAAAAAACTACGAGTTTCCTGAAATCTCAGCAAACATTTTTTCACCCAATCTTGATGATACTTCCATTTAATGATCAGTACACCAATCCCACTTGGCACAAGAAATTTCGTTCTTCTAGGTTAAACCGTTCCTTTGCAGTAACCGTTTTCATGTTTAGGTTTCACTCTGTTTTCTCCTATATGGATACATGTAGTTGGAACTCTAAATCAAACACGGTTTGTGCTAGCTCTTTGAAACTTGGCACAATAATGTAGTTCCAAGTTCTATCGCTATGGTTTGTGTGCTATTGAAGTAGCACCAAGCCGAGACTGACGAGTATCCCTTTCATTGAAAGGGGTTGCCAAGCTTCCAAAAAACTACGAGTTTCCTGAAATATCAGCAAACACTTTTTCACCCAATCTTGATGATACTTCCATTTAATGATCAGTACACGAATCCCACTTGGCTCACCAAATTTCGTTCTTCTAAGTTAAACCGTTCCTTTGCAGTAACCGTTTTCATGTTTAGGTTTCACTCTGTTTTCTCCTATATGGATACATGTAGTTGGAACTCTAAATCAAACACGGTTTGTGCTAGCTCTTTGAAACTTGGCACAATAATGTAGTTCCAAGTTCTATCACTATGGTTTCTGTGCTATTGAAGTAGCCCCAAGCAGAGACTGACGAGAATCCCTTTCATTGAAAGGGGTTGCCAAGCTTCCAAAAAACTGCGAGTTTCCTGAAATCTCAGCAAACATTTTTTCACCCAATCTTGATGATACTTGCAGGTACTGATCAGTACACGAATCCCACTTGGCTCACCAAATTTCGTTCTTCTAGGTTAAACCGTTCCTTTGCAGTAACCGTTTTCATGTTTAGGTTTCACTCTGTTTTCTCCTATATGGATACATGTAGTTTGAACTCTAAATCAAACACGGTTTGTGCTAGCTCTTTGAAACTTGGCACAATAATGTAGTTCCAAGTTCTATCGCTATGGTTTGTGTGCTATTGAAGTAGCCCCAAGCAGAGACTGACGAAAATCCCTTTCATTGAAAGGGGTTGCCAAGCTTCCAAAAAACTGCGAGTTTCCTGAAATCTCAGCAAACATTTTTTCACCCAATCTTGATGATACTTGCAGGTAGTGATCAGTACACGAATCCCACTTGGCTCACCAAATTTCGTTCTTCTAGGTTAAACCGTTCCTTTGTAGTAACCGTTTTCATGTTTAGGTTTCACTCTGTTTTCTCCTATATGGATACATGTAGTTGGAACTCTAAATCAAACACGGTTTGTGCTAGCTCTTTGAAACTTGGCACAATAATGTAGTTCCAAGTTCTATCGCTATGGTTTGTGTGCTATTGAAGTAGCCCCAAGCAGAGACTGACGAGAATCCCTTTCATTGAAAGGGGTTGCCAAGCTTCCAAAAAACTGCGAGTTTCCTGAAATCTCAGCAAACATTTTTTCACCCAATCTTTATGATACTTGCAGGTTGTGATCAGTACACGAATCTCACTTGGCTCACTAAATTTCGTTCTTCTAGGTTTAACCGTTCCTTTGCAGTAACCGTTTTCATGTTTAGGTTTCACTCTGTTTTCTCCTATATGGATACATGTATTTGGAACTCTAAATCAAACACGGTTTGTGCTAGCTCTTTGAAACTTGGCACAATAATGTAGTTCCAAGTTCTATCGCTATGGTTTGTGTGCTATTGAAGTAGCCCCAAGCAGAGACAGACGAGAATCCCTTTCATTGAAAGGGGTTATCAAGCTTCCAAAAAACTACGAGTTTCCTGAAATCTCAGCTAACATTTTTTCACCCAATCTTGATGATACTTCCATTTAATGATCAGTACACCCATCCCACTTGTCTCACCAAATTTCGTTCTTCTAGGTTAAACCGTTCCTTTGCAGTAATCGTTTTCATATTTAGGTTTCACTCTGTTTTCTCCTATATGGATACATGTAGTTGGAACTCTAAATCAAACACGGTTTGTTCTAGCTCTTTGAAACTTGGCACAATAATGTAGTTTCAAGTTCTATCGCTAGGGTTTGTGTGCTATTGAAGTAGCCCCAAGCAGAGACTGACGAGAATCCCTTTCATTGAAAGGGGTTGCCAAGCTTCCAAAAAACTACGAGTTTCCTGAAATATCAGCAAACATTTTTTCACCCAATCTTGATGATACTTCTATTTAATGATCAGTACACCAATCCCACTTGGCTCACCTAATTTCGTTCTTCTAGGTTAATCCGTTCCTTTGCAGTAACCGTTTTCATGTTTAGGTTTCACTCTGTTTTCTCCTATATGGATACATGTAGTTGGAACTCTAAATCAAACACGGTTTGTGCTAGCTCTTTGAAACTTGGCACAATAATGTAGTTCCAAGTTCTATCGCTATGGTTTGTGTGCTATTGAAGAAGCCCCAAGCAGAGACTGATGAGAGTCCCTTTCATAGAAAGGGGTTGCCAGGCTTCAAAAAACTGCGAGTTTCCTGAAATCTCAGCAGACATTTTTTCACCCAATCTTGATGATACTTCCATTTAATGATCAGTACACCAATCCCACTTGGCTCACCAAATTTCGTTCTTCTAGGTTAAACCGTTCCTTTGCAGTAATCGTTTTCATATTTAGGTTTCACTCTGTTTTCTCCTATATAGATACATGTAGTTGGAACTCTAAATAAAACACGGTTTGTGCTAGCTCTTTGAAACTTGGCACAATAATATAGTTCCAAGTTCCATCTCTATGGTTTGTGTGCTATTGAAGTAGCCCCAAGCAGAGACTGACGAGAATCCCTTTCATTGAAAGGGGTTGCCAAGCTTCCCAAAAAACTACGAGTTTCCTGAAATCTCAGCAAACATTTTTTCACCCAATCTTGATGATACTTCCATTTAATGATCAGTACACCAATCCCACTTGGCACACCAAATTTCGTTCTTCTAGGTTAAACCGTTCCTTTGCAGTAACCGTTTTCATGTTTAGGTTTCACTCTGTTTTCTCCTATATGGATACATGTAGTTGGAACTCTAAATCAAACACGGTTTGTGCTAGCTCTTTGAAACTTGGCACAATAATGTAGTTCCAAGTTCTATCGCTATGGTTTGTGTGCTATTGAAGTAGCCCCAAGCAGAGACTGACGAGAATCCCTTTCATTGAAAGGGGTTGCCAAGCTTCCAAAAAACTACGAGTTTCCTGAAATATCAGCAAACACTTTTTCACCCAATCTTGATGATACATCCATTTAATGATCAGTACACGAATCCCACTTGGCTCACCAAATTTCGTTCTTCTAAGTTAAACCGTTCCTTTGCAGTAACCGTTTTCATGTTTAGGTTTCACTCTGTTTTCTCCTATATGGATACATGTAGTTGGAACTCTAAATCAAACACGGTTTGTGCTTGCTCTTTGAAACTTGGCACAATAATGTAGTTCCAAATTCTATCGCTATGGTTTGTGTGCTATTGAAGTAGCCCCAAGCAGAGACTGACGAGAATCCCTTTCATTGAAAGGCGTTGCCAAGCTTCCAAAAAACTACGAGTTTCCTGAAATATCAGCAAACATTTTTTCACCCAATCTTGATGATACTTCCATTTCATGATCAGTACACCAATCCCACTTTTGTCACCAAATTTCGTTCTTCTAGGTTAAAACGTTCCTTTGCAGTAACCGTTTTCATGTTTAGGTTTCACTCTGTTTTCTCCTATATGGATACATGTAGTTTGAACTCTAAATCAAACACGGTTTGTGCTAGCTCTTTGAAACTTGGCACAATAATGTAGTTCCAAGTTCTATCGCTATGGTTTGTGTGCTATTGAAGTAGCCCCAAGCAGAGACTGACGAAAATCCCTTTCATTGAAAGGGGTTGCCAAGCTTCCAAAAAACTGCGAGTTTCCTGAAATCTCAGCAAACATTTTTTCACCCAATCTTGATGATACTTGCAGGTAGTGATCAGTACACGAATCCCACTTGGCACACCAAACTTCGTTCTTCTAGGTTAAACCGTTCCTTTGCAGTAACCGTTTTCAATTTTAGGTTTCACTCTGTTTTCTCCTATATGGATACATGTAGTCGGAACTCTAAATCAAACACGGTTTGTACTAGCTCTTTGAAACGTGGCACACTAATGTAGTTCCAAGTTCTGTCGCTATGGTTTGTGTGCTATTGAAGTAGCCCCAAGCAGAGACTGACGAGAATCCCTTTCATTGAAAGGGGTTGCCAAGCTTCCAAAAAACTACGAGTTTCCTGAAATCTCAGCAAACATTTTTTCACCCAATCTTTATGATACTTGCAGGTTGTGATCAGTACACGAATCTCACTTGGCTCACTAAATTTCGTTCTTCTAGGTTTAACCGTTCCTTTGCAGTAACCGTTTTTCATGTTTAGGTTTCACTCTGTTTTCTCCTATATGGATACATGTATTTGGAACTCTAAATCAAACACGGTTTGTGCTAGCTCTTTGAAACTTGGCACAATAATGTAGTTCCAAGTTCTATCGCTATGGTTTGTGTGCTATTGAAGTAGCCCCAAGCAGAGACAGACGAGAATCCCTTTCATTGAAAGGGTTATCAAGCTTCCAAAAAACTACGAGTTTCCTGAAATCTCAGCTAACATTTTTTCACCCAATCTTGATGATACTTCCATTTAATGATCAGTACACCCATCCCACTTGTCTCACCAAATTTCGTTCTTCTAGGTTAAACCGTTCCTTTGCAGTAATCGTTTTCATATTTAGGTTTCACTCTGTTTTTCTCCTATATGGATACATGTAGTTGGAACTCTAAATCAAACACGGTTTGTTCTAGCTCTTTGAAACTTGGCACAATAATGTAGTTTCAAGTTCTATCGCTAGGGTTTGTGTGCTATTGAAGTAGCCCCAAGCAGAGACTGACGAGAATCCCTTTCATTGAAAGGGGTTGCCAAGCTTCCAAAAAACTACGAGTTTCCTGAAATATCAGCAAACATTTTTTCACCCAATCTTGATGATACTTCTATTTAATGATCAGTACACCAATCCCACTTGGCTCACCTAATTTCGTTCTTCTAGGTTAATCCGTTCCTTTGCAGTAACCGTTTTCATGTTTAGGTTTCACTCTGTTATCTCCTATATGGATACATGTAGTTGGAACTCTAAATCAAACACGGTTTGTGCTAGCTCTTTGAAACTTGGCACAATAATGTAGTTCCAAGTTCTATCGCTATGGTTTGTGTGCTATTGAAGAAGCCCCAAGCAGAGACTGATGAGAGTCCCTTTCATAGAAAGGGGTTGCCAGGCTTCAAAAAACTGCGAGTTTCCTGAAATCTCAGCAGACATTTTTTCACCCAATATTGATGATACTTCCATTTAATGATCAGTACACCAATCCACTTGGGCTCACCAAATTTCGTTCTTCTAGGTTAAACCGTTCCTTTGCAGTAATCGTTTTCATATTTAGGTTTCACTCTGTTTTCTCCTATATAGATACATGTAGTTGGAACTCTAAATAAAACACGGTTTGTGCTAGCTCTTTGAAACTTGGCACAATAATATAGTTCCAAGTTCCATCGCTATGGTTTGTGTGCTATTGAAGTAGCCCCAAGCAGAGACTGACGAGAATCCCTTTCATTGAAAGGGGTTGCCAAGCTTCCAAAAAACTACGAGTTTCCTGAAATCTCAGCAAACATTTTTTCACCCAATCTTGATGATACTTCCATTTAATGATCAGTACACCAATCCCACATTGGCACACCAAATTTCGTTCTTCTAGGTTAAACCGTTCCTTTGCAGTAACCGTTTTCATGTTTAGGTTTCACTCTGTTTTCTCCTATATGGATACATGTAGTTGGAACTCTAAATCAAACACGGTTTGTGCTAGCTCTTTGAAACTTGGCACAATAATGTAGTTCCAAGTTCTATCGCTATGGTTTGTGTGCTATTGAAGTAGCCCCCAAGCAGAGACTGACGAGAATCCCTTTCATTGAAAGGGGTTGCCAAGCTTCCAAAAAACTACGAGTTTCCTGAAATCTCAGCAAACATTTTTTCACCCAATCTTTATGATACTTGCAGGTTGTGATCAGTACACGAATCTCACTTGGCTCACTAAATTTCGTTCTTCTAGATTTAACCGTTCCTTTGCAGTAACCGTTTTTGATGTTTAGGTTTCACTCTGTTTTCTCCTATATGGATACATGTATTTGGAACTCTAAATCAAACACGGTTTGTGCTAGCTCTTTGAAACTTGGCACAATAATGTAGTTCCAAGTTCTATCGCTATGGTTTGTGTGCTATTGAAGTAGCCCCAAGCAGAGACTGACGAGAATCCCTTTCATTGAAAGGGGTTATCAAGCTTCCAAAAAACTACGAGTTTCCTGAAATCTCAGCTAACATTTTTTCACCCAATCTTGATGATACTTCCATTTAATGATCAGTACACCCATCCCACTTGTCTCACCAAATTTCGTTCTTCTAGGTTAAACCGTTCCTTTGCAGTAATCGTTTTCATATTTAGGTTTCACTCTGTTTTCTCCTATATGGATACATGTAGTTGGAACTCTAAATCAAACACGGTTTGTGCTAGCTCTTTGAAACTTGGCACAATAATGTAGTTCCAATTTCTATCGCAATGGTTTGTGTGCTATTGAAGAAGCCCCAAGCAGAGACTGATGAGAATCCCTTTCATAGAAAGGGGTTGCCAGGCTTCAAAAAACTGCGAGTTTCCTGAAATCTCAGCAGACATTTTTTCACCCAATCTTGATGATACTTCCATTTAATGATCAGTACACCAATCCCACTTGGCTCACCAAATTTTGTTCTTCTAGGTTAAACCGTTCCTTTGCAGTAATCGTTTTCATATTTAGGTTTCACTCTGTTTTCTCCTATATAGATACATGTAGTTGGAACTCTAAATCAAACACGGTTTGTGCTAGCTCTTTGAAACTTGGCACAATAATGTAGTTCCAAGTTCTATCGTTATGGTTTCTGTGCTATTGAAGTAGCACCAAGCCGAGACTGACGAGTATCTCTTTCATTGAAAGGGGTTGCCAAGCTTCCAAAAAACTACGAGTTTCCTGAAATATCAGCAAACACTTTTTCACCCAATCTTGATGATACTTCCATTTAATGATCAGTACACGAATCCCACTTGGCTCACCAAATTTCGTTCTTCTAAGTTAAACCGTTCCTTTGCAGTAACCGTTTTCATGTTTAGGTTTCACTCTGTTTTCTCCTATATGGATACATGTAGTTGGAACTCTAAATCAAACACGGTTTGTGCTAGCTCTTTGAAACTTGGCACAATAATGTAGTTCCAAGTTCTATCACTACGGTTTGTGTGCTATTGAAGTAGCCCCAAGCAGAGACTGACGAGAATCCCTTTCATTGAAAGGGGTTGCCAAGCTTCCAAAAAACTGCGAGTTTCCAGAAATCTCAGCAAACATTTTTTCACCCAATCTTGATGATACTTGCAGGTACTGATCAGTACACGAATCCCACTTGGCTCACCAAATTTCGTTCTTCTA
Organism: Urocitellus parryii; assembly: GCF_045843805.1. Classification (NCBI taxonomy): domain Eukaryota; kingdom Metazoa; phylum Chordata; class Mammalia; order Rodentia; family Sciuridae; genus Urocitellus; species Urocitellus parryii. Next base: position 14,286 of record NW_027553043.1, read on the forward strand.
GGTTAAACCGTTCCTTTGCAGTAACCGTTTTCATGTTTAGGTTTCACTCTGTTTTCTCCTATATGGATACATGTAGTTGGAACTCTAAATCAAACACGGTTTGTGCTAGCTCTTTGAAACTTGGCACAATAATGTAGTTCCAAGTTCTATCGCTATGGTTTGTGTGCTATTGAAGTAGCCCCAAGCAGAGACTGACGAAAATCCCTTTCATTGAAAGGGGTTGCCAAGCTTCCAAAAAACTACGAGTTTCCTGAAATATCAGCAAACACTTTTTCACCCAATCTTGATGATACATCCATTTAATGATCAGTACACGAATCCCACTTGGCTCACCAAATTTCGTTCTTCTAAGTTAAACCGTTCCTTTGCAGTAACCGTTTTCATGTTTAGGTTTCACTCTGTTTTCTCCTATATGGATACATGTAGTTGGAACTCTAAATCAAACACGGTTTGTGCTTGCTCTTTGAAACTTGGCACAATAATGTAGTTCCAAGTTCTATCGCTATGGTTTGTGTGCTATTGAAGTAGCCCCAAGCAGAGACTGACGAGAATCCCTTTCATTGAAAGGCGTTGCCAAGCTTCCAAAAAACTACGAGTTTCCTGAAATATCAGCAAACATTTTTTCACCCAATCTTGATGATACTTCCATTTCATGATCAGTACACCAATCCCACTTTTGTCACCAAATTTCGTTCTTCTTGGTTAAAACGTTCCTTTGCAGTAACCGTTTTCATGTTTAGGTTTCACTCTGTTTTCTCCTATATAGATACGTGTAGTTGGAACTCGAAATCAAACACGGTTTGTGCTAGCTCTTTGAAACTTGGCACAATAATGTAGTTCCAAGTTCTATCGCTATGGTTTGTGTGCTATTGAATAGCCCCAAGCAGAGACTGACGAGAATCCCTTTCATTGAAAGGGGTTGCCAGGCTTCAAAAAACTGCGAGTTTCCTGAAATCTCAGCAGACATTTTTTCACCCAATCTTGATGATACTTCCATTTAATGATCAGTACACCAATCCCACTTGGCACACCAAATTTCGTTCTTCTAGGTTAAACCGTTCCTTTGCAGTAACCGTTTTCAATTTTAGGTTTCACTCTGTTTTCTCCTATATGGATACATGTAGTCGGAACTCTAAATCAAACACGGTTTGTACTAGCTCTTTGAAACGTGGCACACTAATGTAATTCCAAGTTCTGTCGCTATGGTTTGTGTGCTATTGAAGTAGCCCCAAGCAGAGACTGACGAGAATCCCTTTCATTGAAAGGGGTTGCCAAGCTTCCAAAAAACTACGAGTTTCCTGAAATCTCAGCAAACATTTTTTCACCCAATCTTTATGATACTTGCAGGTTGTGATCAGTACACGAATCTCACTTGGCTCACTAAATTTCGTTCTTCTAGGTTTAACCGTTCCTTTGCAGTAACCGTTTTCATGTTTAGGTTTCACTCTGTTTTCTCCTATATGGATACATGTATTTGGAACTCTAAATCAAACACGGTTTGTGCTAGCTCTTTGAAACTTGGCACAATAATGTAGTTCCAAGTTCTATCGCTATGGTTTGTGTGCTATTGAAGTAGCCCCAAGCAGAGACAGACGAGAATCCCTTTCATTGAAAGGGGTTATCAAGCTTCCAAAAAACTACGAGTTTCCTGAAATCTCAGCTAACATTTTTTCACCCAATCTTGATGATACTTCCATTTAATGATCAGTACACCCATCCCACTTGTCTCACCAAATTTCGTTCTTCTAGGTTAAACCGTTCCTTTGCAGTAATCGTTTTCATATTTAGGTTTCACTCTGTTTTCTCCTATATGGATACATGTAGTTGGAACTCTAAATCAAACACGGTTTGTTCTAGCTCTTTGAAACTTGGCACAATAATGTAGTTTCAAGTTCTATCGCTAGGGTTTGTGTGCTATTGAAGTAGCCCCAAGCAGAGACTGACGAGAATCCCTTTCATTGAAAGGGGTTGCCAAGCTTCCAAAAAACTACGAGTTTCCTGAAATCTCAGCAAACATTTTTTCACCCAATCTTGATGATACTTCCTATTTAATGATCAGTACACCAATCCCACTTGGCTCACCTAATTTCGTTCTTCTAGGTTAATCCCTTCCTTTGCAGTAAACCGTTTTCATGTTTAGGTTTCACTCTGTTTTCCTATATGGATACATGTAGTTGGAACTCTAAATCAAACACGGTTTGTGCTAGCTCTTTGAAACTTGGCACAATAATGTAGTTCCAAGTTCTATCGCTATGGTTTGTGTGCTATTGAAGAAGCCCCAAGCAGAGACTGATGAGAGTCCCTTTCATTGAAAGGGGTTGCCAGGCTTCAAAAAACTGCGAGTTTCCTGAAATCTCAGCAGACATTTTTTCACCCAATCTTGATGATACTTCCATTTAATGATCAGTACACCAATCCCACTTGGCTCACCAAATTTCGTTCTTCTAGGTTAAACCGTTCCTTTGCAGTAATCGTTTTCATATTTAGGTTTCACTCTGTTTTCTCCTATATAGATACATGTAGTTGGAACTCTAAATAAAACACGGTTTGTGCTAGCTCTTTGAAACTTGGCACAATAATATAGTTCCAAGTTCCATCGCTATGGTTTGTGTGCTATTGAAGTAGCCCCAAGCAGAGACTGACGAGAATCCCTTTCATTGAAAGGGGTTGCCAAGCTTCCAAAAAACTACGAGTTTCCTGAAATCTCAGCAAACATTTTTTCACCCAATCTTGATGATACTTCCATTTAATGATCAGTACACCAATCCCACTTGGCACACCAAATTTCGTTCTTCTAGGTTAAACCGTTCCTTTGCAGTAACCGTTTTCATGTTTAGGTTTCACTCTGTTTTCTCCTATATGGATACATGTAGTTGGAACTCTAAATCAAACACGGTTTGTGCTAGCTCTTTGAAACTTGGCACAATAATGTAGTTCCAAGTTCTATCGCTATGGTTTGTGTGCTATTGAAGTAGCCCCAAGCAGAGACTGACGAGAATCCCTTTCATTGAAAGGGGTTGCCAAGCTTCCAAAAAACTACGAGTTTCCTGAAATATCAGCAAACACTTTTTCACCCAATCTTGATGATACATCCATTTAATGATCAGTACACGAATCCCACTTGGCTCACCAAATTTCGTTCTTCTAAGTTAAACCGTTCCTTTGCAGTAACCGTTTTCATGTTTAGGTTTCACTCTGTTTTCTCCTATATGGATACATGTAGTTGGAACTCTAAATCAAACACGGTTTGTGCTTGCTCTTTGAAACTTGGCACAATAATGTAGTTCCAAGTTCTATCGCTATGGTTTGTGTGCTATTGAAGTAGCCCCAAGCAGAGACTGACGAGAATCCCTTTCATTGAAAGGCGTTGCCAAGCTTCCAAAAAACTACGAGTTTCCTGAAATATCAGCAAACATTTTTTCACCCAATCTTGATGATACTTCCATTTCATGATCAGTACACCAATCCCACTTTTGTCACCAAATTTCGTTCTTCTAGGTTAAAACGTTCCTTTGCAGTAACCGTTTTCATGTTTAGGTTTCACTCTGTTTTCTCCTATATAGATACGTGTAGTTGGAACTCGAAATCAAACACGGTTTGTGCTAGCTCTTTGAAACTTGGCACAATAATGTAGTTCCAAGTTCTATCGCTATGGTTTGTGTGCTATTGAATAGCCCCAAGCAGAGACTGACGAGAATCCCTTTCATTGAAAGGGGTTGCCAGGCTTCAAAAAACTGCGAGTTTCCTGAAATCTCAGCAGACATTTTTTCACCCAATCTTGATGATACTTCCATTTAATGATCAGTACACCAATCCCACTTGGCACACCAAATTTCGTTCTTCTAGGTTAAACCGTTCCTTTGCAGTAACCGTTTTCAATTTTAGGTTTCACTCTGTTTTCTCCTATATGGATACATGTAGTCGGAACTCTAAATCAAACACGGTTTGTACTAGCTCTTTGAAACGTGGCACACTAATGTAGTTCCAAGTTCTGTCGCTATGGTTTGTGTGCTATTGAAGTAGCCCCAAGCAGAGACTGACGAGAATCCCTTTCATTGAAAGGGTTGCCAAGCTTACAAAAAATACGAGTTTCCTGAAATCTCAGCAAACATTTTTTCACCCAATCTTTATGATACTTGCAGGTTGTGATCAGTACACGAATCTCACTTGGCTCACTAAATTTCGTTCTTCTAGGTTTAACCGTTCCTTTGCAGTAACCGTTTTCATGTTTAGGTTTCACTCTGTTTTCTCCTATATGGATACATGTAGTTGGAACTCTAAATCAAACACGGTTTGTGCTAGCTCTTTGAAACTTGGCACAATAATGTAGTTCCAAGTTCTATCGCTATGGTTTGTGTGCTATTGAAGTAGCCCCAAGCAGAGACTGACGAGAATCCCTTTCATTGAAAGGGGTTGCCAAGCTTCCAAAAAACTACGAGTTTCCTGAAATCTCAGCTAACATTTTTTCACCCAATCTTGATGATACTTCTATTTAATGATCAGTACACCAATCCCACTTGGCTCACCAAATTTCGTTCTTCTAGGTTAAACCGTTCCTTTGCAGTAACCGTTTTCATGTTTAGGTTTCACTCTGTTTTCTCCTATATGGATACATGTAGTTGGAACTCTAATTCAAACACGGTTTGTGCTAGCTCTTTGAAACTTGGCACAATAATGTAGTTCCAAGTTCTATCGCTATGGTTTGTGTGCTATTGAAGTAGCCCCAAGCAGAGACTGACGAGAATCCCTTTCATAGAAAGGGGTTGCCAGGCTTCAAAAAACTGCGAGTTTTCCTGAAATCTCAGCAGACATTTTTTCACCCAATCTTGATGATACTTCCATTTAATGATCAGTACCCAATCCCACTTGGCACACCAAATTTCGTTCTTCTAGGTTAAACCGTTCCTTTGCAGTAACCGTTTTCATGTTTAGGTTTCACTCTGTTTTCTCCTATATGGATACATATAGTTGGAACTCTAAATCAAACACGGTTTGTGCTAGCTCTTTGAAACTTGGCACAATAATGTAGTTCCAAGTTCTATCGCTATGGTTTGTGTGCTATTGAAGTAGCCCCAAGCAGAGACTGACGAGAATCCCTTTCATTGAAAGGGGTTGCCAAGCTTCCAAAAAACTACGAGTTTCCTGAAATCTCGGCAAACATTTTTTCACCCAATCTTTATGATACTTGCAGGTTGTGATCAGTACACGAATCTCACTTGGCTCACTAAATTTCGTTCTTCTAGGTTAAACCGTTCCTTTGCAGAAACCGTTTTCATGTTTAGGTTTCACTCTGTTTTCTCCTATATGGATACATGTAGTTGGAACTCTAAATCAAACACGGTTTGTGCTAGCTCTTTGAAACTTGGCACAATAATGTAGTTCCAAGTTCTATCGCTATGGTTTGTGTGCTATTGAAGAAGCCCCAAGCAGAGACTGGATGAGAATCCCTTTCATAGAAAGGGGTTGCCAGGCTTCAAAAAACTGCGAGTTTTCCTGAAATCTCAGCAGACATTTTTTCACCCAATCTTGATGATACTTCCATTTAATGATCAGTACACCAATCCCACTTGGCTCACCAAATTTCGTTCTTCTAGGTTAAACCGTTCCTTTGCAGTAATCGTTTTCATATTTAGGTTTCACATTGTTTTCTCCTATATAGATACATGTAGTTGGAACTCTAAATCAAACACGGTTTGTGCTAGCTCTTTGAAACTTGGCACAATAATATAGTTCCAAGTTCCATCGCTATGGTTTGTGTGCTATTGAAGTAGCCCCAAGCAGAGACTGACGAGAATCCCTTTCATTGAAAGGGGTTGCCAAGCTTCCAAAAATCTACGAGTTTCCTGAAATCTCAGCAAACATTTTTTCACCCAATCTTGATGATACATCTATTTAAAGATCAGTACACCAATCCCACTTGGCTCACCAAATTTCGTTCTTCTAGGTTAAACCGTTCCTTTGCAGTAACCGTTTTCATGTTTAGGTTTCACTCTGTTTTCTCCTATATGGATACATGTAGTTGGAACTCTAAATCAAACACGGTTTTGCTAGCACTTTGAAACTTGGCACAATAATGTAGTTCCAAGTTCTATCGCTATGGTTTGTGTGCTATTGAAGTAGCCCCAAGCAGAGACTGACGAGAATCAATTTCATTGAAAGGGGTTGGAGGCTTCCAAAAAACTGCGAGTTTCCTGAAATCTCAGCAAACATTTTTTCAACCAGTCTTGATGATACTTGCAGGTAGTGATCAGTACACGAATCCCACTTGGCTCACCAAATTTCGTTCTTCTAGGTTAAACCGTTCCTTTGCAGTAACCGTTTTCATGTTTAGGTTTCACTCTGTTTTCTCCTATATAGATACATGTAGTTGGAACTCTAAATCAAACACGGTTTGTGCTAGCTCTTTGAAACTTGGCACAATAATGTAGTTCCAAGTTCTATCACTATGGTTTGTGTGCTATTGAAGTAGCCCCAAGCAGAGACTGACGAGAATCCCTTTCATTGAAAGGGTTGCCAAGCTTCCAAAAAACTACGAGTTTCCTGAAATATCAGCAAACACTTTTTCACCCAATCTTGATGATACTTCCATTTAATGATCAGTACACGAATCCCACTTGGCTCACCAAATTTCGTTCTTCTAAGTTTAAACCGTTCCTTTGCAGTAACCGTTTTCATGTTTAGGTTTCACTCTGTTTTTCTCCTATATGGATACATGTAGTTGGAACTCTAAATCAAACACGGTTTGTGCTAGCTCTTTGAAACTTGGCACAATAATGTAGTTCCAAGTTCTATCACTATGGTTTGTGTGCTATTGAAGTAGCCCCAAGCAGAGACTGACGAGAATCCCTTTCATTGAAAGGGGTTGCCAAGCTTCCAAAAAACTGCGAGTTTCCAGAAATCTCAGCAAACATTTTTTCACCCAATCTTGATGATACTTGCAGGTACTGATCAGTACATGAATCCCACTTGGCTCACCAAATTTCGTTCTTCTAGGTTAAACCGTTCCTTTGCAGTAACCGTTTTCATGTTTAGGTTTCACTCTGTTTTCTCCTATATGGATACATGTAGTTGGAACTCTAAATCAAACACGGTTTGTGCTAGCTCTTTGAAACTTGGCACAATAATGTAGTTCCAAGTTCTATCGTTATGGTTTCTGTGCTATTGAAGTAGCACCAAGCCGAGACTGACGAGTATCTCTTTCATTGAAAGGGGTTGCCAAGCTTCCAAAAAACTACGAGTTTCCTGAAATATCAGCAAACACTTTTTCACCCAATCTTGATGATACTTCCATTTAATGATCAGTACACGAATCCCACTTGGCTCACCAAATTTCGTTCTTCTAAGTTAAACCGTTCCTTTGCAGTAACCGTTTTCATATTTAGGTTTCACTCTGTTTTCTCCTATATGGATACATGTAGTTGGAACTCTAAATCAAACACGGTTTGTGCTAGCTCTTTGAAACTTGGCACAATAATGTAGTTCCAAGTTCTATCACTATGGTTTGTGTGCTATTGAAGTAGCCCCAAGCAGAGACTGACGAGAATCCCTTTCATTGAAAGGGGTTGTCAAGCTTCCAAAAAACTGCGAGTTTCCAGAAATCTCAGCAAACATTTTTTCACCCAATCTTGATGATACTTGCAGGTACTGATCAGTACACGAATCCCACTTGGCTCACCAAATTTCGTTCTTCTAGGTTAAACCGTTCCTTTGCAGTAAACCGTTTTCATGTTTAGGTTTCACTCTGTTTTCTCCTATATGGATACATGTAGTTGGAACTCTAAATCAAACACGGTTTGTGCTAGCTCTTTGAAACTTGGCACAATAATGTAGTTCCAAGTTCTATCGCTATGGTTTGTGTGCTATTGAAGTAGCCCCAAGGAGAGACTGGACGAAAATCCCTTTCATTGAAAGGGGTTGCCAAGCTTCCAAAAACTGCGAGTTTCCTGAAATCTCAGCAAACATTTTTTCACCCAATCTTGATGATACTTGCAGGTAGTGATCAGTACACGAATCCCACTTGGCTCACCAAATTTCGTTCTTCTAGGTTAAACCGTTCCTTTGCAGTAACCGTTTTCATGTTTAGGTTTCACTCTGTTTTCTCCTATATGGATACATGTAGTTGGAACTCTAAATCAAACACGGTTTGTGCTAGCTCTTTGAAACTTGGCACAATAATGTAGTTCCAAGTTCTATCGCTATTGTTTGTGTGCTATTGAAGTAGCCCCAAGCAGAGACTGACGAGAATCCCTTTCATTGAAAGGGGTTGCCAAGCTTCCAAAAAACTACGAGTTTCCTGAAATCTCAGCTAACATTTTTTGACCCAATCTTGATGATACTTCCATTTAATGATCAGTACACCAATCCACCTTGGCTCACCAAATTTCGTTCTTCTAGGTTAAACCGTTCCTTTGTAGTAACCGTTTTCATGTTTAGGTTTCACTCTGTTTTCTCCTAGATAGACACATGTAGTTGGAACTCTAAATCAAACACGGTTTGTGCTAGCTCTTTGAAACTTGGCACAATAATGTAGTTCCAAGTTCTATCGCTATGGTTTTTGTGCTATTGAAGTAGCCCCAAGCAGAGACTGACGAGAATCCCTTTCATTGAAAGGGGTTGCCAAGCTTCCAAAAAACTACGAGTTTCCTGAAATCTCAGCAAACATTTTTTCACCCAATCTTTATGATACTTGCAGGTTGTGATCAGTACACGAATCTCACTTGGCTCACTAAATTTCGTTCTTCTAGGTTTAACCGTTCCTTTGCAGTAACCGTTTTCATGTTTAGGTTTCACTCTGTTTTCTCCTATATGGATACATGTATTTGGAACTCTAAATCAAACACGGTTTGTGCTAGCTCTTTGAAACTTGGCACAATAATGTAGTTCCAAGTTCTATCGCTATGGTTTGTGTGCTATTGAAGTAGCCCCAAGCAGAGACAGACGAGAATCCCTTTCATTGAAAGGGGTTATCAAGCTTCCAAAAAACTACGAGTTTCCTGAAATCTCAGCTAACATTTTTTCACCCAATCTTGATGATACTTCCATTTAATGATCAGTACACCCATCCCACTTGTCTCACCAAATTTCGTTCTTCTAGGTTAAACCGTTCCTTTGCAGTAATCGTTTTCATATTTAGGTTTCACTCTGTTTTCTCCTATATAGATACATGTAGTTGGAACTCTAAATCAAACACGGTTTGTTCTAGCTCTTTGAAACTTGGCACAATAATGTAGTTTCAAGTTCTATCGCTAGGGTTTGTGTGCTATTGAAGTAGCCCCAAGCAGAGACTGACGAGAATCCCTTTCATTGAAAGGGGTTGCCAAGCTTCCAAAAAACTACGAGTTTCCTGAAATATCAGCAAACATTTTTTCACCCAATCTTGATGATACTTCTATTTAATGATCAGTACACCAATCCCACTTGGCTCACCTAATTTCGTTCTTCTAAGTTAAATCGTTCCTTTGCAGTAACCGTTTTCATGTTTAGGTTTCACTCTGTTTTCTCCTATATGGATACATGTAGTTGGAACTCTAAATCAAACACGGTTTGTGCTTGCTCTTTGAAACTTGGCACAATAATGTAGTTCCAAGTTCTATCGCTATGGTTTGTGTGCTATTGAAGTAGCCCCAAGCAGAGACTGACGAGAATCCCTTTCATTGAAAGGCGTTGCCAAGCTTCCAAAAAACTACGAGTTTCCTGAAATATCAGCAAACATTTTTTCACCCAATCTTGATGATACTTCCATTTCATGATCAGTACACCAATCCCACTTTTGTCACCAAATTTCGTTCTTCTAGGTTAAAACGTTCCTTTGCAGTAACCGTTTTCATGTTTAGGTTTTCACTCTGTTTTCTCCTATATAGATACGTGTAGTTGGAACTCGAAATCAAACACGGTTTGTGCTAGCTCTTTGAAACTTGGCACAATAATGTAGTTCCAAGTTCTATCGCTATGGTTTGTGTGCTATTGAATAGCCCCAAGCAGAGACTGACGAGAATCCCTTTCATTGAAAGGGGTTGCCAGGCTTCAAAAAACTGCGAGTTTACTGAAATCTCAGCAGACATTTTTTCACCCAATCTTGATGATACTTCCATTTAATGATCAGTACACCAATCCCACTTGGCACACCAAATTTCGTTCTTCTAGGTTAAACCGTTCCTTTGCAGTAACCGTTTTCAATTTTAGGTTTCACTCTGTTTTCTCCTATATGGATACATGTAGTCGGAACTCTAAATCAAACACGGTTTGTACTAGCTCTTTGAAACGTGGCACACTAATGTAGTTCCAAGTTCTGTCGCTATGGTTTGTGTGCTATTGAAGTAGCCCCAAGCAGAGACTGACGAGAATCCCTTTCATTGAAAGGGGTTGCCAAGCTTACAAAAAAATACGAGTTTCCTGAAATCTCAGCAAACATTTTTTCACCCAATCTTTATGATACTTGCAGGTTGTGATCAGTACACGAATCTCACTTGGCTCACTAAATTTCGTTCTTCTAGGTTTAACCGTTCCTTTGCAGTAACCGTTTTTCATGTTTAGGTTTCACTCTGTTTTCTCCTATATGGATACATGTAGTTGGAACTCTAAATCAAACACGGTTTGTGCTAGCTCTTTGAAACTTGGCACAATAATGTAGTTCCAAGTTCTATCGCTATGGTTTGTGTGCTATTGAAGTAGCCCCAAGCAGAGACTGACGAGAATCCCTTTCATTGAAAGGGGTTGCCAAGCTTCCAAAAAACTACGAGTTTCCTGAAATCTCAGTTAACATTTTTTCACCCAATCTTGATGATACTTCTATTTAATGATCAGTACACCAATCCCACTTGGCTCACCAAATTTCGTTCTTCTAGGTTAAACCGTTCCTTTGCAGTAATCGTTTTCATATTTAGGTTTCACTCTGTTTTCTCCTATATAGATACATGTAGTTGGAACTCTAAATCAAACACGGTTTGTGCTAGCTCTTTGAAACTTGGCACAATAATATAGTTCCAAGTTCCATCGCTATGGTTTGTGTGCTATTGAAGTAGCCCCAAGCAGAGACTGACGAGAATCCCTTTCATTGAAAGGGGTTGCCAAGCTTCCAAAAATCTACGAGTTTCCTGAAATCTCAGCAAACATTTTTTCACCCAATCTTGATGATACATCTATTTAAAGATCAGTACACCAATCCCACTTGGCTCACCAAATTTCGTTCTTCTAGGTTAAACCGTTCCTTTGCAGTAACCGTTTTCATGTTTAGGTTTCACTCTGTTTTCTCCTATATGGATACATGTAGTTGGAACTCTAAATCAAACACGGTTTGTGCTAGCTCTTTGAAACTTGGCACAATAATGTAGTTCCAAGTTCTATCGCTATGGTTTGTGTGCTATTGAAGTAGCCCAAGCAGAAACTGACGAGAATCCCTTTCATTGAAAGGGGTTTCCAAGCTTCCAAAAAACTGCGAGTTTCCTGAAATATCAGCAAACACTTTTTCACCCAATCTTGATGATACTTCCATTTAATGATCAGTACACGAATCCCACTTGGCTCACCAAATTTCGTTCTTCTAAGTTAAACCGTTCCTTTGCAGTAACCGTTTTCATGTTTAGGTTTCACTCTGTTTTCTCCAATATGGATACATGTAGTTGGAACTCTAAATCAAACACGGTTTGTGCTAGCTCTTTGAAACTTGGCACAATAATGTAGTTCCAAGTTCTATCACTATGGTTTGTGTGCTATTGAAGTAGCCCCAAGCAGAGACTGACGAGAATCCCTTTCATTGAAAGGGTTGCCAAGCTTCCAAAAAACTGCGAGTTTCCTGAAATCTCAGCAAACATTTTTTCACCCAATCTTGATGATACTTGCAGGTACTGATCAGTACACGAATCCCACTTGGCTCACCAAATTTCTTTCTTCTAGGTTAAACCGTTCCTTTGCAGTAACCGTTTTCATGTTTAGGTTTCACTCTGTTTTCTCCTATATGGATACATGTAGTTGGAACTCTAAATCAAACACGGTTTGTGCTAGCTCTTTGAAATTTGGCACAATAATGTAGTTCCAAGTTCTATCGCTATGGTTTGTGTGCTATTGAAGTAGCCCCAAGCAGAGACTGACGAAAAATCCCTTTCATTGAAAGGGGTTGCCAAGCTTCCAAAAAACTGCGAGTTTCCCTGAAATCTCAGCAAACATTTTTTCACCCAATCTTTATGATACTTGCAGGTTGTGATCAGTACATGAATCTCACTTGGCTCACTAAATTTCGTTCTTCTAGGTTTAACCGTTCCTTTGCAGTAACCGTTTTCATGTTTAGGTTTCACTCTGTTTTCTCCTATATGGATACATGTAGTTGGAACTCTAAATCAAACACGGTTTGTGCTAGCTCTTTGAAACTTGGCACAATAATGAAGTTCCAAGTTCTATCGCTATGGTTTGTGTGCTATTGAAGTAGCCCCAAGAAGAGACTGACGAGAATCCCTTTCATTGAAAGGGGTTATCAAGCTTCCAAAAAACTACGAGTTTCCTGAAATCTCAGCTAACATTTTTTCACCCAATCTTGATGATACTTCCATTTAATGATCAGTACACCAATCCCACTTGGCTCACCAAATTTCGTTCTTCTAGGTTAAACCATTCCTTTGCAGTAATTGTTTTCATATTTAGGTTTCACTCTGTTTTCTCCTATATGGATACATGTAGTTGGAACTCTAAATCAAACACGGTTTGTGATAGCTCTTTGAAACTTGGCACAATAATGTAGTTTCAAGTTCTATCGCTAGGGTTTGTGTGCTATTGAAGTAGCCCCAAGCAGAGACTGACGAGAATCCCTTTCATTGAAAGGGGTTGCCAAGCTTCCAAAAAACTACGAGTTTCCTGAAATATCAGCAAACATTTTTTTCACCCAATCTTGATGATACTTCTATTTAATGATCAGTACACCAATCCCACTTGGCTCACCTAATTTCGTTATTCTAGGTTAAACCGTTCCTTTGCAGTAACCGTTTTCATGTTTAGGTTTCACTCTGTTTTCTCCTATATGGATACATGTAGTTGGAACTCTAAATCAAACACGGTTTGTGCTAGCTCTTTGAAACTTGGCACAATAATGTAGTTCCAAGTTCTATCGCTATGCTTTGTGTGCTATTGAAGAAGCCCCAAGCAGAGACTGACGAGAATCCCTTTCATAGAAAGGGGTTGCCAGGCTACAAAAAACTGCGAGTTTCCTGAAATCTCAGCAGACATTTTTTCACCCAATCTTGATGATACTTCCATTTAATGATCAGTACACCAATCCCACTTGGCTCACCAAATTTCGTTCTTCTAGGTTAAACCGTTCCTTTGCAGTAATCGTTTTCATATTTAGGTTTCACTCTGTTTTTCTCCTATAGAGATACATGTAGTTGGAACTCTAAATCAAACACGGTTTGTGCTAGCTCTTTGAAACTTGGCACAATAATATAGTTCCAAGTTCCATCGCTATGGTTTGTGTGCTATTGAAGTAGCCCCAAGCAGAGACTGACGAGAATCCCTTTCATTGAAAGGGGTTGCCAAGCTTCCAAAAAACTACGAGTTTCCTGAAATCTCAGCAAACATTTTTTCACCCAATCTTGATGATACTTCCATTTAATGATCAGTACACCAATCCCACTTGGCACACCAAATTTCGTTCTTCTAGGTTAAACCGTTCCTTTGCAGTAACCGTTTTCATGTTTAGGTTTCACTCTGTTTTCTCCTATATGGATACATGTAGTTGGAACTCTAAATCAAACACGGTTTGTGCTAGCTCTTTGAAACTTGGCACAATAATGTAGTTGCAAGTTCTATCGCTATGGTTTGTGTGCTATTGAAGTAGCCCCAAGCCGAGACTGACGAAATCCCTTTCATTGAAAGGGGTTGCCAAGCTTCCAAAAAACTACGAGTTTCCTGAAATATCAGCAAACACTTTTTCACCCAATCTTGATGATACTTCCATTTAATGATCAGTACACGAATCCCACTTGGCTCACCAAATTTCGTTCTTCTAAGTTAAACCGTTCCTTTCCAGTAACCGTTTTCATGTTTAGGTTTCACTCTGTTTTCTCCTATATGGATACATGTAGTTGGAACTCTAAATCAAACACGGTTTGTGCTAGCTCTTTGAAACTTGGCACAATAATGTAGTTCCAAGTTCTATCGCTATGGTTTGTGTGCTATTGAAGTAGCCCCAAGCAGAGACTGACGAGAATCCCTTTCATTGAAAGGCGTTGCCAAGCTTCCAAAAAACTACGAGTTTCCTGAAATATCAGCAAACATTTTTTCACCCAATCTTGATGATACTTCCATTTAATGATCAGTACACCAATCCCACTTGGCTCACCAAATTTCGTTCTTCTAGGTTAAACCGTTCCTTTGCAGTAACCGTTTTCATGTTTAGGTTTCACTCTGTTTTCTCCTATATAGATACGTGTAGTTGGAACTCGAAATCAAACACGGTTTGTGCTAGCTCTTTGAAACTTGGCACAATAATGTAGTTCCAAGTTCTATCGCTATGGTTTGTGTGCTATTGAAGTAGCCCCAAGCAGAGACTGACGAGAATCCCTTTCATTGAAAGGGGTTGCCAAGCTTCCAAAAAACTACGAGTTTCCTGAAATCTCAGCTAACATTTTTTCACCCAATCTTGATGATACTTCTATTTAATGATCAGTACACCAATCCCACTTGGCTCACCAAATTTCGTTCTTCTAGGTTAAACCGTTCCTTTGCAGTAACCGTTTTCATGTTTAGGTTTCACTGTGTTTTCTCCTATATGGATACATGTAGTTGGAACTCTAAATCAAACACGGTTTGTGCTAGCTCTTTGAAACTTGGCACAATAATGTAGTTCCAAGTTCTATCACTATGGTTTGTGTGCTATTGAAGTAGCCCCAAGCAGAGACTGACGAGAATCCCTTTCATAGAAAGGGGTTGCCAGGCTTCAAAAAACTGCGAGTTTCCTGAAATCTCAGCAGACATTTTTTCACCCAATCTTGATGATACTTCCATTTAATGATCAGTACACCAATCCCACTTGGCACACCAAATTTCGTTCTTCTAGGTTAAACCGTTCCTTTGCAGTAACCGTTTTCATGTTTAGGTTTCACTCTGTTTTCTCCTATATGGATACATATAGTTGGAACTCTAAATCAAACACGGTTTGTGCTAGCTCTTTGAAACTTGGCACAATAATGTAGTTCCAAGTTCTATCGCTATGGTTTGTGTGCTATTGAAGTAGCCCCAAGCAGAGACTGACGAGAATCCCTTTCATTGAAAGGGGTTGCCAAGCTTCCAAAAAACTACGAGTTTCCTGAAATCTCAGCAAACATTTTTTCACCCAATCTTTATGATACTTGCAGGTTGTGATCAGTACATGAATCTCACTTGGCTCACTAAATTTCGTTCTTCTAGGTTTAACCGTTCCTTTGCAGTAACCATTTTCATGTTTAGGTTTCACTCTGTTTTCTCCTATATGGATACATGTAGTTGGAACTCTAAATCAAACACGGTTTGTGCTAGCTCTTTGAAACTTGGCACAATAATGAAGTTCCAAGTTCTATCGCTATGGTTTGTGTGCTATTGAAGTAGCCCCAAGAAGAGACTGACGAGAATCCCTTTCATTGAAAGGGGTTATCAAGCTTCCAAAAAACTACGAGTTTCCTGAAATCTCAGCTAACATTTTTTCACCCAATCTTGATGATACTTCCATTTAATGATCAGTACACCCATCCCCAGTTGGCTCAATAAATTTCGTTCTTCTAGGTTAAACCGTTCCTTTGCAGTAATCGTTTTCATATTTAGGTTTCACTCTGTTTTCTCCTATATGGATACATGTAGTTGGAACTCTAAATCAAACACGGTTTGTGCTAGCTCTTTGAAACTTGGCACAATAATGTAGTTTCAAGTTCTATCGCTAGGGTTTGTGTGCTATTGAAGTAGCCCCAAGCAGAGACTGACGAGAATCCCTTTCATTGAAAGGGGTTGCCAAGCTTCCAAAAAACTACGAGTTTCCTGAAATATCAAAACATTTTTTTCACCCAATCTTGATGATACTTCTATTTAATGATCAGTACACCAATCCCACTTGGCTCACCTAATTTCGTTCTTCTAGGTTAAACCGTTCCTTTGCAGTAACCGTTTTCATGTTTAGGTTTCACTCTGTTTTCTCCTATATGGATACATGTAGTTGGAACACAAAATCAAACACGGTTTGTGCTAGCTCTTTGAAACTTGGCACAATAATGTAGTTCCAAGTTCTATCGCTATGCTTTGTGTGCTATTGAAGAAGCCCCAAGCAGAGACTGACGAGAATCCCTTTCATAGAAAGGGGTTGCCAGGCTTCAAAAAACTGCGAGTTTCCTGAAATCTCAGCAGACATTTTTTCACCCAATCTTGATGATACTTCCATTTAATGATCAGTACACCAATCCCACTTGGCTCACCAAATTTCGTTCCTCTAGGTTAAACCGTTCCTTTGCAGTAATCGTTTTCATATTTAGGTTTCACTCTGTTTTCTCCTATATAGATACATGTAGTTGGAACTCTAAATCAAACACGGTTTGTGCTAGCTCTTTGAAACTTGGCACAATAATATAGTTCCAAGTTCCATCGCTATGGTTTGTGTGCTATTGAAGTAGCCCCAAGCAGAGACTGACGAGAATCCCTTTCATTGAAAGGGGTTGCCAAGCTTCCAAAAAACTACGAGTTTCCTGAAATCTCAGCAAACATTTTTTCACCCAATCTTGATGATACTTCCATTTAATGATCAGTACACCAATCCCACTTGGCACACCAAATTTCGTTCTTCTAGGTTAAACCGTTCCTTTGCAGTAACCGTTTTCATGTTTAGGTTTCACTCTGTTTTCTCCAATATGGATACATATAGTTGGAACTCTAAATCAAACACGGTTTGTGCTAGCTCTTTGAAACTTGGCACAATAATGTAGTTCCAAGTTCTATCGCTATGGTTTGTGTGCTATTGAAGTAGCCCCAAGGAGAGACTGACGAGAATCCCTTTCATTGAAAGGGGTTGCCAAGCTTCCAAAAAACTACGAGTTTCCTGAAATCTCAGCAAACACTTTTTCACCCAATCTTGATGATACTTCCATTTAATGATCAGTACACGAATCCCACTTGGCTCACCAAATTTCGTTCTTCTAAGTTAAACCGTTCCTTTGCAGTAACCGTTTTCATGTTTAGGTTTCACTGTGTTTTCTCCTATATGGATACATGTAGTTGGAACTCTAAATCAAACACGGTTTGTGCTAGCTCTTTGAAACTTGGCACAAGAATGTAGTTCCAAGTTCTATCGCTATGCTTTGTGTGCTATTGAAGTAGCCCCAAGCAGAGACTGACGAGAATCCCTTTCATAGAAAGGGGTTGCCAGGCTTCAAAAAACTGCGAGTTTCCTGAAATCTCAGCAAACATTTTTTCACCCAATCTTGATGATACTTCCATTTAATGATCAGTACACCAATCCCAATTGGCTCACCAAATTTCGTTCTTCTAGGTTAAAACGATCCTTTGCAGTAACCGTTTTCATTTTTAGGTTTCACTCTGTTTTCTCCTATATGGATACATGTAGTTGGAACTCTAAATCAAACACGGTTTGTACTAGCTCTTTGAAACGTGGCACACTAATGTAGTTCCAAGTTCTGTCGCTATGGTTTGTGTGCTATTGAAGTAGCCCCAAGCAGAGACTGACGAGAATCCCTTTCATTGAAAGGGGTTGCCAAGCTTCCAAAAAACTACGAGTTTCCTGAAATCTCAGCAAACATTTTTTCACCCAATTTTTATGACACCTGCAGGTTGTGATCAGTACACGAATCTCACTTGGCTCACTAAATTTCGTTCTTCTAGGTTTAACCGTTCCTTTGCAGTAACCGTTTTCATGTTTAGGTTTCACTCTGTTTTCTCCTATATGGATACATGTAGTTGGAACTCTAAATCAAACACGGTTTGTGCTAGCTCTTTGAAACTTGGCACAATAATGTAGTTCCAAGTTCTATCGCTATGGTTTGTGTGCTATTGAAGTAGCCCCAAGCAGAGACTGACGAGAATCCCTTTCATTGAAAGGGGTTGCCAAGCTTCCAAAAAAATACGAGTTTCCTGAAATCTCAGCTAACATTTTTTCACCCAATCTTGATGATACTTCTATTTAATGATCAGTACAAAAATCCCACTTGGCTCACCAAATTTCGTTCTTCTAGGTTAAACCGTTCCTTTGCAGTAACCGTTTTCATGTTTAGGTTTCACTCTGTTTTCTCCTATATGGATACATGTAGTTGGAACTCTAATTCAAACACGGTTTGTGCTAGCTCTTTGAAACTTGGCACAATAATGTAGTTCCAAGTTCTATCGCTATGGTTTGTGTGCTATTGAAGTAGCCCCAAGCAGAGACTGACGAGAATCCCTTTCATAGAAAGGGGTTGCCAGGCTTCAAAAAACTGCGAGTTTCCTGAAATCTCAGCAGACATTTTTTCACCCAATCTTGATGATACTTCCATTTAATGATCAGTACACCAATCCCACTTGGCACACCAAATTTCGTTCTTCTAGGTTAAACCGTTCCTTTGCAGTAACCGTTTTCATGTTTAGGTTTCACTCTGTTTTCTCCTATATGGATACATGTAGTTGGAACTCTAAATCAAACACGGTTTGTGCTAGCTCTTTGAAACTTGGCACAATAATGTAGTTCCAAGTTCTATTGCTATGGTTTGTGTGCTATTGAAGTAGCCCCAAGCAGAGACTGACGAGAATCCCTTTCATTGAAAGGGGTTGCCAAGCTTCCAAAAAACTACGAGTTTCCTGAAATCTCAGCAAACATTTTTTCACCCAATCTTTATGATACTTGCAGGTTGTGATCTGTACATGAATCTCACTTGGCTCACTAAATTTCGTTATTCTAGGTTTAACCGTTCCTTTGCAGTAACCGTTTTCATGATTAGGTTTCACTCTGTTTTCTCCTATATGGATACATGTAGTTGGAACTCTAAATCAAACACGGTTTGTGCTAGCTCTTTGAAACTTGGCACAATAATGTAGTTCCAAGTTCTATCTCTATGGTTTGTGTGCTATTGAAGTAGCCCCAAGAAGAGACTGACGAGAATCCCTTTCATTGAAAGGGGTTATCAAGCTTCCAAAAAACTACGAGTTTCCTGAAATCTCAGCTAACATTTTTTCACCCAATCTTGATGATACTTCCATTTAATGATCAGTACACCCATCCCACTTGGCTCACCAAATTCCGTTCTTCTAGGTTAAACCGTTCCTTTGCAGTAATTGTTTTCATATTTAGGTTTCACTCTGTTTTCTCCTATATGGATACATGTAGTTGGAACTCTAAATCAAACACGGTTTGTGATAGCTCTTTGAAACTTGGCACAATAATGTAGTTTCAAGTTCTATCGCTAGGGTTTGTGTGCTATTGAAGTAGCCCCAAGCAGAGACTGACAAGAATCCCTTTCATTGAAAGGGGTTGCCAAGCTTCCAAAAAACTACGAGTTTCCTGAAATATCAGCAAACATTTTTTTCACCCAATCTTGATGATACTTCTATTTAATGATCAGTACACCAATCCCACTTGGCTCACCTAATATCGTTATTCTAGGTTAAACCGTTCCTTTGCAGTAACCGTTTTCATGTTTAGGTTTCACTCTGTTTTCTCCTATATGGATACATGTAGTTGGAACTCTAAATCAAACACGGTTTGTGCTAGCTCTTTGAAACTTGGCACAATAATGTAGTTCCAAGTTCTATCGCTATGCTTTGTGTGCTATTGAAGAAGCCCCAAGCAGAGACTGACGAGAATCCCTTTCATAGAAAGGGGTTGCCAGGCTTCAAAAAACTGCGAGTTTCCTGAAATCTCAGCAAACATTTTTTCACCCAATCTTGATGATACTTCCATTTAATGATCAGTACACCAATCCCACTTGGCACACCAAATTTCGTTCTTCTAGGTTAAACCGTTCCTTTGCAGTAACCGTTTTCATGTTTTGGTTTCACTCTGTTTTCTCCTATATGGATACATGTAGTTGGAACACTAAATCAAACACGGTTTGTGCTAGCTCTTTGAAACTTGGCACAATAATGTAGTTCCAAGTTCTATCGCTATGGTTTGTGTGCTATTGAAGTAGCCCCAAGCAGAGACTGACGAGAATCCCTTTCATTGAAAGGGGTTGCCAAGCTTCCAAAAAACTGCGAGTTTCCTGAAATCTCAGCAGACATTTTTTCACCCAATCTTGATGATACTTCCATTTAATGATCAGTACACGAATCCCACTTTGGTCACCAAATTTCGTTGTTCTAAGTTAAACCGTTCCTTTGCAGTAACCGTTTTCATGTTTAGGTTTCACTCTGTTTTCTCCTATATGGATACATGTAGTTGGAACTCTAAATCAAACACGGTCTGTGCTAGCTCTTTGAAACTTGGCACAATAATGGAGTTCCAAGTTCTATGGCTATGGTTTGTGTGCTATTGAAGTAGCCCCAAGCAGAGACTGACGAGAATCCCTTTCATTGAAAGGGGTTATCAAGCTTCCAAAAACTACGAGTTTCCTGAAATCTCAGCTAACATTTTTTCACCCAATCTTGATGATACTTCCATTTAATGATCAGTACACCAATCCCACTTGGCTCACCAAATTTCGTTCTTCTAGGTTAAACCGTTCCTTTGCAGTAATCGTTTTCATATTTAGGTTTCACTCTGTTTTCTCCTATATGGATACATGTAGTTGGAACTCTAAATCAAACAGGGTTTGTGCTAGCTCTTTGAAACTTGGCACAATAATGTAGTTTCAAGTTCTATCGCTAGGGTTTGTGTGCTATTGAAGTAGCCCCAAGCAGAGACTGACGAGAATCCCTTTCATAGAAAGGGGTTGCCAAGCTTAAAAAAAACTACGAGTTTCTTGAAATCTCAGCAAACATTTTTCACCCAATCTTTAAGATACTTGCAGGTTGTGATCAGTACACGAATCTCACTTGGCTCACTAAATTTCGTTCTTCTAGGTTTAACCGTTCCTTTGCAGTAACCGTTTTCATGTTTAGGTTTCACTCTGTTTTCTCCTATATGGATACATGTAGTTGGAACTCTAAATCAAACACGGTTTGTGCTAGCTCTTTGAAACTTGGCACAATAATGTAGTTCCAAGTTCTATCGCTATGGTTTGTGTGCTATTGAAGTAGCCCCAAGCAGAGACTGACGAGAATCCCTTTCATAGAAAGGGGTTGCCATACTTCAAAAAACTGCGAGTTTCCTGAAATCTGAGCAGACATTTTTTCACCCAATCTTGATGATACTTCCATTTAATGATCAGTACACCAATCCCACTTGGCTCACCTAATTTCGTTCTTCTAGGTTAAACCGTTCCTTTGCAGTAACCGTTTTCATGTTTAGGTTTCACTCTGTTTTCTCCTATATGGATACATGTAGTTGGAACTCTAAATCAAACACGGTTTGTGCTAGCTCTTTGAAACTTGGCACAATAATGTAGTTCCAAGTTCTATCGCTATGGTTTCTGTGCTATTGAAGTAGCCCCAAGCAGAGGCTGACGAGAATCCCTTTCATAGAAAGGGGTTGCCAGGCTTCAAAAAACTGCGAGTTTCCTGAAATCTCAGCAGACATTTTTTCACCCAATCTTGATGATACTTCCATTTAATGATAAGTACACCAATCCCACTTGGCACACCAAATTTCGTTCTTCTAGGTTAAACCGTTCCTTTGCAGTAACCGTTTTCATGTTTAGGTTTCACTCTGTTTTCTCCTATATGGATACATGTAGTTGGAACTCTAAATCAAACACGGTTTGTGCTAGCTCTTTGAAACTTGGCACAATAATGTAGTTCCAAGTTCTATCACTATGGTTTGTGTGCTATTGAAGTAGCCCCAAGCAGAGACTGACGAGAATCCCTTTCATTGAAAGGGGTTATCAAGCTTCCAAAATACTACGAGTTTCCTGAAATCTCAGCTAACATTTTTTCACCCAATCTTGATGATACTTCCATTTAATGATCAGTACACCAATCCCACTTGGCTCACCAAATTTCGTTCTTCTAGGTTAAACCGTTCCTTTGCAGTAATCGTTTTCATATTTAGGTTTCACTCTGTTTTCTCCTATATGGATACATGTAGTTGGAACTCTAAATCAAACACGGTTTGTGCTAGCTCTTTGAAACTTGGCACAATAAATGTAGTTTCAAGTTCTATCGCTAGGGTTTGTGTGCTATTGAAGTAGCCCCAAGCAGAGACTGACGAGAATCCCTTTCATAGAAAGGGGTTGCCAAGCTTCCAAAAAACTACGAGTTTCTTGAATCTCAGCAAACATTTTTTCACCCAATCTTTAAGATACTTGCAGGTTGTGATCAGTACACGAATCTCACTTGGCTCACTAAATTTCGTTCTTCTAGGTTTAACCGTTCCTTTGCAGTAACCGTTTTCATGTTTAGGTTTCACTCTGTTTTCTCCTATATGGATACATGTAGTTGGAACTCTAAATCAAACACGGTTTGTGCTAGCTCTTTGAAACTTGGCACAATAATGTAGTTCCAAGTTCTATCGCTATGGTTTGTGTGCTATTGAAGTAGCCCCAAGCAGAGACTGACGAGAATCCCTTTCATAGAAAGGGGTTGCCATACTTCAAAAAACTGCGAGTTTCCTGAAATCTGAGCAGACATTTTTTCACCCAATCTTGATGATAGTTCCATTTAATGATCAGTACACCAATCCCACTTGGCTCACCTAATTTCGTTCTTCTAGGTTAAACCGTTCCTTTGCAGTAACCGTTTTCATGTTTAGGTTTCACTCTGTTTTCTCCTATATGGATACATGTAGTTGGAACTCTAAATCAAACACGGTTTGTGCTAGCTCTTTGAAACTTGGCACAATAATGTAGTTCCAAGTTCTATCGCTATGGTTTCTGTGCTATTGAAGTAGCCCCAAGCAGAGGCTGACGAGAATCCCTTTCATAGAAAGGGGTTGCCAGGCTTCAAAAAACTGCGAGTTTCCTGAAATCTCAGCAGACATTTTTCACCCAATCTTGATGATACTTCCATTTAATGATCAGTACACCAATCCCACTTGGCACACCAAATTTCGTTCTTCTAGGTTAAACCGTTCCTTTGCAGTAACCGTTTTCATGTTTAGGTTTCACTCTGTTTTCTCCTATATGGATACATGTAGTTGGAACTCTAAATCAAACACGGTTTGTGCTAGCTCTTTGAAACTTGGCACAATAATGTAGTTCCAAGTTCTATGGCTATGGTTTGTGTGCTATTGAAGTAGCCCCAAGCAGAGACTGACGAGAATCCCTTTCATTGAAAGGGGTTATCAAGCTTCCAAAAAACTACGAGTTTCCTGAAATCTCAGCTAACATTTTTTCACCCAATCTTGATGATACTTCCATTTAATGATCAGTACACCAATCCCACTTGGCTCACCAAATTTCGTTCTTCTAGGTTAAACCGTTCCTTTGCAGTAATCGTTTTCATATTTAGGTTTCACTCTGTTTTCTCCTATATGGATACATGTAGTTGGAACTCTAAATCAAACACGGTTTGTGCTAGCTCTTTGAAACTTGGCACAATAATGTAGTTCCAAGTTCTATCGCTATGGTTTGTGTGCTATTGAAGTAGCCCCAAGCAGAGACTGACGAGAATCCCTTTCGTAGAAAGGGCTTGCCAGGCTTCAAAAAACTGCGAGTTTCCTCAAATCTCAGCAGACATTTTTTCACCCAATCTTGATGATACTTCCATTTAATGATCAGTACACCAATCCCACTTGGCACACCAAATTTCGTTCTTCTAGGTTAAACCGTTCCTTTGCAGTAACTGTTTTCATGTTTAGGTTTCACTCTGTTTTCTCCTATATGGATACATGTAGTTGGAACTCTAAATCAAACACGGTTTGTGCTAGCTCTTTGAAACTTGGCACAATAATGTAGTTTCAAGTTCTATCGCTAGGGTTTGTGTGCTATTGAAGTAGCCCCAAGCAGAGACTGACGAGAATCCCTTTCATTGAAAGGGGTTGCCAAGCTTCCAAAAAACTACGAGGTTCTTGAAATCTCTGCAAACATTTTTTCACTTAATCTTTAAGATACTTGCAGGTTGTGATCAGTACACGAATCTCACTTGGCTCACTAAATTTCGTTCTTCTAGGTTTAACCGTTCCTTTGCAGTAACCGTTTTCATGTTTAGGTTTCACTCTGTTTTCTCCTATATGGATACATGTAGTTGGAACTCTAAATCAAACACGGTTTGTGCTAGCTCTTTGAAACTTGGCACAATAATGTAGTTCCAAGTTCTATCGCTATGGTTTGTGTGCTATTGAAGTAGCCCCAAGCAGAGACTGACGAGAATCCCTTTCATAGAAAGGGGTTGCCATGCTTCAAAAACTGCGAGTTTCCTGAAATCTGAGCAGACATTTTTTCACCCAATCTTGATGATACTTCCATTTAATGATCAGTACACCAATCCCACTTGGCACACCAAATTTCGTTCTTCTAGGTTAAACCGTTCCTTTGCAGTAATCGTTTTCATGTTTTGGTTTCACTCTGTTTTCTCCTATATGGATACATGTAGTTGGAACTCTAAAAAAAACACGGTTTGTGCTAGCTCTATGAAACTTGACACAATAATGTAGTTCCAAGTTCTATCGCTATGGTTTGTGTGCTATTGAAGTAGCCCCAAGCAGAGACTGACGAGAATCCCTTTCATTGAAAGGGGTTGCCAAGCTTCCAAAAAACTGCGAGTTTCCTGAAATCTCAGCAAACATTTTTTCACCCAATCTTGATGATACTTCCATTTAATGATCAGTACACCAATCCCACTTGGCTCACCAAATTTCGTTCTTCTAAGTTAAACCGTTCCTTTGCAGTAACCGTTTTCATGTTTAGGTTTCACTCTGTTTTCTCCTATATGGATACATGTAGTTGGAACTCTAAATCAAACACGGTTTGTTCTAGCTCTTTGAAACTTGGCACAATAATGTAGTTCCCAGTTCTATCGCTATGGTTTGTGTGCTATTGAAGTAGCCCCAAGCAGAGACTGACGAGAATCCCTTTCTTTGAAAGGGGTTATCAAGTTTCCAAAAAACTACGAGTTTCCTGAAATCTCAGCTAACATTTTTTCACCCAATCTTGATGATACTTCCATTTAATGATCAGTACACCAATCCCACTTGGCTCACCAAATTTTGTTCTTCTAGGTTATACCGTTCCTTTGCAGTAATCGTTTTCATATTTAGGTTTAACTCTGTTTTCTCCTATATGGATACATGTAGTTGGAACTCTAAATCAAACACGGTTTGTGCTAGCTCTTTGAAACTTGGCACAATAATGTAGTTTCAAGTTCTATCGCTATGGTTTGTGTGCTGTTGAAGTAGCCCCAAGCAGAGACTGACGAGAATCCCTTTCATTGAAAGGGGTTGCCAAGCTTCCAAAAAACTACGAGTTTCTTGAAATCTCAGCAAACATTTTTTCACCCAATCTATAAGATACTTGCAGGTTGTGATCAGTACACGAATCTCACTTGGCTCACTAAATTTCGTTCTTCTAGGTTAAACCGTTCCTTTGCAGTAACCGTTTTCAAGTTTAGATTTCACTCTGTTTTCTCCTATATGGATACATGTAGTTGGAACTCTAAATCAAACACGGTTTGTGCTAGCTCTTTGAAAATTGGCACAATAATGTAGTTCCAAGTTCTATCACTATGGTTTGTGTGCTATTGAAGTAGCCCCAAGCAGAGACTGACAAGAATCCCTTTCATTGAAAGGGGTTGCCAAGCTTCCAAAAAACTACGAGTTTACTGAAATATGAGCAAACATTTTTTCACCCAATCTTGATGATACTTCCATTTAATGATCAGTACACGAATCCCACTTTGGTCACCAAATTTCGTTCTTCTAAGTTAAACCATTCCTTTGCAGTAACCGTTTTCATGTTTAGGTTTCACTCTGTTTTCTCCTATATGGATACATGTAGTTGGAACTCTAAATCAAACACGGTTTGTGCTAGCTCTTTGAAACTTGGCACAATAATGTAGTTCCAAGTTCTATGGCTATGGTTTGTGTGCTATTGAAGTAGCCCCAAGCAGAGACTGACGAGAATCCCTTTCATTGAAAGGGGTTATCAAGCTTCCAAAAAACTACGAGTTTCCTGAAATCTCAGCTAACATTTTTTCACCCAATCTTGATGATACTTCCATTTAATGATCAGTACACCAATCCCACTTGGCTCACCAAATTTCGTTCTTCTAGGTTAAACCGTTCCTTTGCAGTAATCGTTTTCATATTTAGGTTTCACTCTGTTTTCTCCTATATGGATACATGTAGTTGGAACTCTAAATCAAACACGGTTTGTGCTAGCTCTTTGAAACTTGGCACAATAATGTAGTTTCAAGTTCTATCGCTAGGGTTTGTGTGCTATTGAAGTAGCCCCAAGCAGAGACTGACGAGAATCCCTTTCATTGAAAGGGGTTGCCAAGCTTCCAAAAAACTACGAGTTTCCTGAAATCTCAGCTAACATTTTTTCACCCAATCTTGATGATGCTTCCATTTAATGATCAGTACACGAATCCCACTTTGGTCACCAAATTTCGTTCTTCTAAGTTAAACCGTTCATTTGCAGTAACCGTTTTCATGTTTAGGTTTCACTCTGTTTTCTCCTATATGGATACATGTATTTGGAACTCTAAATCAAACACGGTTTGTGCTAGCTCTTTGAAACTTGGCACAATAATGTAGTTCCAAGTTCTATGGCTATGGTTTGTGTGCTATTGAAGTAGCCCCAAGCAGAGACTGACGAGAATCCCTTTCATTGAAAGGGGTTATCAAGCTTCCAAAAAACTACGAGTTTCCTGAAATCTCAGCTAACATTTTTTCACCCAATCTTGATGATACTTCCATTTAATGATCAGTACACCAATCCCACTTGGCTCACCAAATTTCGTTCTTCTAGGTTAAACCGTTCCTTTGCAGTAATTGTTTTCATATTTAGGTTTCACTCTGTTTTCTCCTATATGGATACATGTAGTTGGAACTCTAAATCAAACACGGTTTGTGCTAGCTCTTTGAAACTTGGCACAATAATGTAGTGTCAAGTTCTATCGCTAGGTTTTGTGTGCTATTGAAGTAGCCCCAAGCAGAGACTGACGAGAATCCCTTTCATTGAAAGGGGTTGCCAAGCTTCCAAAAAACTACGAGTTTCTTGAAATCTCTGCAAACATTTTTTCACCCAATCTTTAAGATACTTGCAGGTTGTGATCAGTACACGAATCTCACTTGGCTCACTAAATTTCGTTCTTCTAGGTTTTACCGTTCCTTTGCAGTAACCGTTTTCATGTTTAGGTTTCACTCTGTTTTCTCCTATATGGATACATGTAGTTGGAACTCTAAATCAAACACGGTTTGTGCTAGCTCTTTGAAACTTGGCACAATAATGTAGTTCCAAGTTCTATCGCTATGGTTTGTGTGCTATTGAAGTAGCCCCAAGCAGAGACTGACGAGAATCCCTTTCATTGAAAGGGGTTGCCAAGCTTCCAAAAAACTACGAGTTTACTGAAATATGAGCAAACATTTTTTCACCCAATCTTGATGATACTTCCATTTAATGATCAGTACACGAATCCCACTTTGGTCACCAAATTTCGTTCTTCTAAGTTAAACCGTTCCTTTGCAGTAACCGTTTTCATGTTTAGGTTTCACTCTGTTTTCTCCTATATGGATACATGTAGTTGGAACTCTAAATCAAACACGGTTTGTGCTAGCTCTTTGAAACTTGGCACAATAATGTAGTTCCAAGTTCTATCGCTATGGTTTGTGTGCTATTGAAGTAGCCCCAAGCAGAGACTGACGAGAATCCCTTTCATTGAAAGGGGTTGCCAAGCTTCCAAAAAACTGCGAGTTTCCTGAAATCTCAGCAAACATTTTTTCACCCAATCTTGATGATACTTCCATTTAATGATCAGTACACCAATCCCACTTGGCTCACCAAATTTCGTTCTTCTAAGTTAAACCGTTCCTTTGCAGTAACCGTTTTCATGTTTAGGTTTCACTCTGTTTTCTCCTATATGGATACATGTAGTTGGAACTCTAAATCAAACACGGTTTGTTCTAGCTCTTTGAAACTTGGCACAATAATGTAGTTCCAAGTTCTATGGCTATGGTTTGTGTGCTATTGAAGTAGCCCCAAGCAGAGACTGACGAGAATCCCTTTCATTGAAAGGGGTTATCAAGCTTCCAAAAAACTACGAGTTTCCTGAAATCTCAGCTAACATTTTTTCACCCAATCTTGATGATACTTCCATTTAATGATCAGTACACCAATCCCACTTGGCTCACCAAATTTCGTTCTTCTAGGTTAAACCGTTCCTTTGCAGTAATCGTTTTCATATTTAGGTTTCACTCTGTTTTCTCCTATATGGATACATGTAGTTGGAACTCTAAATCAAACACGGTTTGTGCTAGCTCTTTGAAACTTGGCACAATAATGTAGTTTCAAGTTCTATCGCTAGGGATTGTGTGGTATTGAAGTAGCCCCAAGCAGAGACTGACGAGAATCAATTTCATTGAAAGGGGTTGGAGGCTTCCAAAAAACTGCGAGTTTCCTGAAATCTCAGCAAACATTTTTTCACCCAATCTTGATGATACTTCCATTTAATGATCAGTACACCAATCCCACTTGGCTCACCAAATTTCGTTCTTCTAGGTTAAAACGTTCCTTTGCAGTAACCGTTTTCATGTTTAGGTTTCACTCTGTTTTCTCCTATATAGATACGTGTAGTTGGAACTCTAAATCAAACACGGTTTGTGCTAGCTCTTTGAAACTTGGCACAATAATGTAGTTCCAAGTTCTATCCCTAGGGTTTGTGTGCTATTGAAGTAGCCCCAAGAATAGACTGACGAGAATCCCTTTCATTGAAAGGGGTTGGAGGCTTCAAAAAAACTGCGAGTTTCTTGAAATCTCAGCAAACATTTTTTCACCCAATCTATAAGATACTTGCAGGTTGTGATCAGTACACGAATCTCACTTGGCTCACTAAATTTCGTTCTTCTAGGTTAAACCGTTCCTTTGCAGTAACCGTTTTCAAGTTTAGATTTCACTCTGTTTTCTCCTATATGGATACATGTAGTTGGAACTCTAAATCAAACACGGTTTGTGCTAGCTCTTTGAAAATTGGCACAATAATGTAGTTCCAAGTTCTATCACTATGGTTTGTGTGCTATTGAAGTAGCCCCAAGCAGAGACTGACAAGAATCCCTTTCATTGAAAGGGGTTGCCAAGCTTCCAAAAAACTACGAGTTTACTGAAATATGAGCAAACATTTTTTGACCCAATCTTGATGATACTTCCATTTAATGATCAGTACACGAATCCCACTTTGGTCACCAAATTTCGTTCTTCTAAGTTAAACCATTCCTTTGCAGTAACCGTTTTCATGTTTAGGTTTCACTCTGTTTTCTCCTATATGGATACATGTAGTTGGAACTCTAAATCAAACACGGTTTGTGCTAGCTCTTTGAAACTTGGCACAATAATGTAGTTCCAAGTTCTATGGCTATGGTTTGTGTGCTATTGAAGTAGCCCCAAGCAGAGACTGACGAGAATCCCTTTCATTGAAAGGGGTTATCAAGCTTCCAAAAAACTACGAGTTTCCTGAAATCTCAGCTAACATTTTTTCACCCAATCTTGATGATACTTCCATTTAATGATCAGTACACCAATCCCACTTGGCTCACCAAATTTCGTTCTTCTAGGTTAAACCGTTCCTTTGCAGTAATCGTTTTCATATTTAGGTTTCACTCTGTTTTCTCCTATATGGATACATGTAGTTGGAACTCTAAATCAAACACGGTTTGTGCTAGCTCTTTGAAACTTGGCACAATAATGTAGTTTCAAGTTCTATCGCTAGGGTTTGTGTGCTATTGAAGTAGCCCCAAGCAGAGACTGACGAGAATCCCTTTCATTGAAAGGGGTTGCCAAGCTTCCAAAAAACTACGAGTTTCCTGAAATCTCAGC
Organism: Urocitellus parryii; assembly: GCF_045843805.1. Classification (NCBI taxonomy): domain Eukaryota; kingdom Metazoa; phylum Chordata; class Mammalia; order Rodentia; family Sciuridae; genus Urocitellus; species Urocitellus parryii. The sequence goes on from NW_027553043.1 coordinate 44,276, forward strand.
TAACATTTTTTCACCCAATCTTGATGATGCTTCCATTTAATGATCAGTACACGAATCCCACTTTGGTCACCAAATTTCGTTCTTCTAAGTTAAACCGTTCATTTGCAGTAACCGTTTTCATGTTTAGGTTTCACTCTGTTTTCTCCTATATGGATACATGTATTTGGAACTCTAAATCAAACACGGTTTGTGCTAGCTCTTTGAAACTTGGCACAATAATGTAGTTCCAAGTTCTATGGCTATGGTTTGTGTGCTATTGAAGTAGCCCCAAGCAGAGACTGACGAGAATCCCTTTCATTGAAAGGGGTTATCAAGCTTCCAAAAAACTACGAGTTTCCTGAAATCTCAGCTAACATTTTTTCACCCAATCTTGATGATACTTCCATTTAATGATCAGTACACCAATCCCACTTGGCTCACCAAATTTCGTTCTTCTAGGTTAAACCGTTCCTTTGCAGTAATTGTTTTCATATTTAGGTTTCACTCTGTTTTCTCCTATATGGATACATGTAGTTGGAACTCTAAATCAAACACGGTTTGTGCTAGCTCTTTGAAACTTGGCACAATAATGTAGTGTCAAGTTCTATCGCTAGGTTTTGTGTGCTATTGAAGTAGCCCCAAGCAGAGACTGACGAGAATCCCTTTCATTGAAAGGGGTTGCCAAGCTTCCAAAAAACTACGAGTTTCTTGAAATCTCTGCAAACATTTTTTCACCCAATCTTTAAGATACTTGCAGGTTGTGATCAGTACACGAATCTCACTTGGCTCACTAAATTTCGTTCTTCTAGGTTTTACCGTTCCTTTGCAGTAACCGTTTTCATGTTTAGGTTTCACTCTGTTTTCTCCTATATGGATACATGTAGTTGGAACTCTAAATCAAACACGGTTTGTGCTAGCTCTTTGAAACTTGGCACAATAATGTAGTTCCAAGTTCTATCGCTATGGTTTGTGTGCTATTGAAGTAGCCCCAAGCAGAGACTGACGAGAATCCCTTTCATTGAAAGGGGTTGCCAAGCTTCCAAAAAACTACGAGTTTACTGAAATATGAGCAAACATTTTTTCACCCAATCTTGATGATACTTCCATTTAATGATCAGTACACGAATCCCACTTTGGTCACCAAATTTCGTTCTTCTAAGTTAAACCGTTCCTTTGCAGTAACCGTTTTCATGTTTAGGTTTCACTCTGTTTTCTCCTATATGGATACATGTAGTTGGAACTCTAAATCAAACACGGTTTGTGCTAGCTCTTTGAAACTTGGCACAATAATGTAGTTCCAAGTTCTATCGCTATGGTTTGTGTGCTATTGAAGTAGCCCCAAGCAGAGACTGACGAGAATCCCTTTCATTGAAAGGGGTTGCCAGGCTTCCAAAAAACTGCGAGTTTCCTGAAATCTCAGCAAACATTTTTTCACCCAATCTTGATGATACTTCCATTTAATGATCAGTACACCAATCCCACTTGGCTCACCAAATTTCGTTCTTCTAAGTTAAACCGTTCCTTTACAGTAACCGTTTTCATGTTTAGGTTTCACTCTGTTTTCTCCTATATGGATACATGTAGTTGGAACTCTAAATCAAACACGGTTTGTTCTAGCTCTTTGAAACTTGGCACAATAATGTAGTTCCAAGTTCTATGGCTATGGTTTGTGTGCTATTGAAGTAGCCCCAAGCAGAGACTGACGAGAATCCCTTTCATTGAAAGGGGTTATCAAGCTTCCAAAAAACTACGAGTTTCCTGAAATCTCAGCTAACATTTTTTCACCCAATCTTGATGACACTTCCATTTAATGATCAGTACACCAATCCCACTTGGCTCACCAAATTTCGTTCTTCTAGGTTAAACCGTTCCTTTGCAGTAATCGTTTTCATATTTAGGTTTCACTCTGTTTTCTCCTATATGGATACATGTAGTTGGAACTCTAAATCAAACACGGTTTGTGCTAGCTCTTTGAAAGTTGGCACAATAATGTAGTTTCAAGTTCTATCGCTAGGGATTGTGTGGTATTGAAGTAGCCCCAAGCAGAGACTGACGAGAATCAATTTCATTGAAAGGGGTTGGAGGCTTCCAAAAAACTGCGAGTTTCCTGAAATCTCAGCAAACATTTTTTCACCCAATCTTGATGATACTTCCATTTAATGATCAGTACACCAATCCCACTTGGCTCACCAAATTTCGTTCTTCTAGGTTAAAACGTTCCTTTGCAGTAACCGTTTTCATGTTTAGGTTTCACTCTGTTTTCTCCTATATAGATACGTGTAGTTGGAACTCTAAATCAAACACGGTTTGTGCTAGCTCTTTGAAACTTGGCAGAATAATGTAGTTCCAAGTTCTATCGCTATGGTTTGTGTGCTATTGAAGTAGCTCCAAGCAGAGACTGACGAGAATCCCTTTCATTGAAAGGGGTTGCCAAGCTTCGAAAAAACTGCGAGTTTCCTGAAATCTCAGCAAACATTTTTTCACCCAATCTTGATGATACTTGCAGGTAGTGATCAGTACACGAATCCCACTTGGCTCACCAAATTTCGTTCTTCTAGGTTAAACCGTTCCTTTGCAGTAACCTTTTTCATGTTTAGGTTTCACTCTGTTTTCTCCTATATGGATACATGTAGTTGGAACTCTAAATCAAACACGGTTTGTGCTAGCTCTTTGAAACCTGGCACAATAATGTAGTTCCAAGTTCTATCGCTATGGTTTGTGTGCTATTGAAGTAGCCCCAAGCAGAGACTGACGAGAATCCCTTTCATTGAAAGGGGTTGCCAAGCTTCCAAAAAACTGCGAGTTTCCTGAAATCTCAGCAAACATTTTTTCACCCAATCTTGATGATACTTGAAGGTAGTGATCAGTACACGAATCCCACTTGGCTCACCAAATTTCGTTCTTCTAGGTTAAACCGTTCCTTTGCAGTAACCGTTTTCATGTTTAGGTTTCAGTCTGTTTTCTCCTATATGGATACATGTAGTTGGAACTCTAAATCAAACACAGTTTGTGCTAGCTCTTTGAAACTTGGCACAATAATGTAGTTCCAAGTTCTATCGCTATGGTTTGTGTGCTATTGAAGTAGCCCCAAGCAGAGACTGACGAGAATCCCTTTCATTGAAAGGGGTTGCCAAGCTTCCAAAAAACTATGAGTTTACTGAAATCTCAGCTAACATTTTTTCACCCAATCTTGATGATACTTCCATTTAATGATCAGTACACCAATCCACCTTGGCTCACCAAATTTCGTTCTTCTAGGTTAAACCGTTCCTTTGCAGTAACCATTTTCATGTTTAGGTTTCACTCTGTTTTCTCCTATATGGATACATGTAGTTGGAACTCTAAATCAAACACGGTTTGTGCTAGCTCTTTGAAACTTGGCACAATAATGTAGTTCCAAGTTCTATCGCTACGGTTTGTGTGCTATTGAAGTAGCCCCAAGCAGAGACTGACGAGAATCCCTTTCATTGAAAGGGGTTGCCAAGTTTCCAAAATACTACGAGTTTCCTGAAATCTCAGCTAACATTTTTTCACCCAATCTTTATGATACTTCTATTTAATGATCAGTACACCAATCCCACTTGGCTCACCAAATTTCCTTCTTCCAGGTTAAACCGTTCCTTTGCAGTAACCTTTTTCATGTTTAGGTTTCACTCTGTTTTCTCCTATATGGATACATGTAGTTG
>NW_027553044.1:0-47929 GCF_045843805.1 Urocitellus parryii
GATCATTACCTGCAAGTATCATAAAGATTGGGTGAAAAAATGTTTGCTGGGATTTCAGGAAACTCGTAGTTTTTTGGAAGCTCGGCAACCCTTTTCAATGAAAGTGATTCTCGTAGGTCTCTGCTTGGGGCTAGTTCAATAAGACCCAATCTATAGCGATAGAACTTGGAACTACATTATTGTGCCAAGTTTCAAAGAGCTAGCACAAACCGTGTTTGATTTAGAGTTCCAACTACATGTATCCATATAGGAGAAAACAGAGTGAAACCTAAACATGAAAACGGTTTCTGCAAAGGAACGGTTTAACCTAGAAGAACGAAATTTGGTGAGCCAAGTGGAATTGGTGTACTGATCGTTACCTTCCAGTATCATCAAGATTGGGTGAAAAAATGTTTGCTGAGATTTCAGGAAACTCGTAGTTTTTTGGAAGCTTGGCAACCCCTTTCAATGAAAGTGATTCTCGTCAGTCTCTGGTTGGGGCTACTACAATAGGACACAAGCCACAGCGATAGAACTTGGAACTACATTATTGTGCCAAGTTTCAAAGAGCTAGCACAAACCGTGTTTGATTTAGAGTTCCAAATACATGTATCCATATAGGAAAAAACAAAGTGAAACCTAAACTTGAAAAGGGTTACTGCAAAGGAACTGTTTAAGCTAGAAGAACGAAATTTGGAGAGCCAAGTGGGATTGGTGTACTGATCATTACCTGCATGTATCATCAAGATTGGGTGAAAAAATGTTTGCTAAGATTTCATGAAACTCGTAGTTTTTTGGAAGCTTGGCAACCCTTTTCAATGAAAGTGATTCTCGTCAGTCTCTGCTTGGGCCTACTTCAATAGGACACAAAATGTAGCGATAGAACTTGGAAGTACATTTTTTTGCCAAGTTTCAAAGAGCTAGCACGAACCGTGTTTGATTTAGAGATCCAACTACATGTAACCATATAGGAGAAAACAGAATGAAACCTAAACATGAAAAGGGTTACTGCAAAGGAACGGTTTAAGATAGAAGAACGAAATTTGGTTAGCCAAGTGAGATTGGTGTACTGATCATTACATGCGAGTATCATCAAGATTGGGTGAAAAAATGTTTGGTAAGATTTCAGGAAACTCGTAGTTTTTTGGAAGCTTAGCAACCCCTTTCAATGAAAGTGATTCTCGTTCGTCTCTGCTTGGGCCTACTTCAATAGGACACACACCGTAGCGATAGAACTTGGAACTACATTATTGTGCCAAGTTTCAAAGAGCTAGCACAAACCATGTTTGATTTAGAGTTCCAACTACATGTATCCATATAGGAGAAAAGAGAGTGAAACCTAAACATGAAAACCGTTACTGTAAATGAACGGTTTAACCTAGAAAAACGAAATTTGGTGAGCCAAGTGGGATTGGTGTACTGATCATTACCTGCCAGTATCATCAAGATTGGTTGAAAAAATGTTTGCTGAGATTTCAGGAAACTCATAGTCCTTTGGAAGCTTGGCAAGCCCTTTCAATGAAAGTGATTCTCGTCAGTCTCTGCTTGGGGCTACTTCAATAGGACACAAACCATAGCGATAGAACTTGGAACTACATTATTGTGCCAAGTTTCAAAGAGCTAGCACAAACCGTGTATGATTTAGAGTTCCAAATACATGTATCCATATAGGAGAAAACAGAGTGAAACCTAAATATGAAAACCGTTACTGCAAAGGAATGGTTTAAGATAGAAGAACGAAATTTGGTGAGCCAAGTGGGATTGGTGTACTGATCATTACCTGCAAGTATCATCAAGATTGGGTGAAAAAATGTTTGCTGAGATTTCAGGAAACTCGTAGTTTTTTGGAAGTTTGGCAACCCCTTTCAATGAAAGTGATTCTCGTCAGTCTCTGCTTGGGGCTACTTCAATAGGACACAAACCATAGCGATAGAACTTGGAACTACATTTTTATGCCAAGATTCAAAGAGCTAGCACAAACCGTGTTTGATTTAGAGTTCCAACTACATGTATCCATATAGGAAAAAACAGAGTGAAACCTAAATCTGAAAAGGGTTACTGCAAAGGAACTGTTTAAGCTAGAAGAACGAAATTTGGAGAGCCAAGTGGGATAGTTGTACTGATCATTACCTGCATGTATCATCAAGATTGGGTGAAAAAATGTTTGCTGAGATTTCAGGAAACTCGTAGTTTTTTGGAAGCTTGGCAACCCTTTTCAATGAAAGTGATTCTCGTCAGTCTCTGCTTGGGCCTACTTCAATAGGACAGAAAACGTAGCGATAGAACTTGGAAGTACATTTTTGTGCCAAGTTTCAAAGAGCTAGCATGAACCGTGTTTGATTTAGAGTTCCAACTACATGTATCCATATAGTAGAAAAGAGAGTGAAACCTAAACATGAAAACGGTTACTGCAAATGAACGGTTTAACCAAGAAAAACGACATTTGGTGAGCCAAGTGGGATAGTTGTACTGATCATTACCTGCATGTATCATCAAGATTGGGTGAAAAAATGTTTGCTGAGATTTCAGGAAACTCGTAGTTTTTTGGAAGCTTGGCAACCCCTTTCAATGAAAGTGATTCTCGTCAGTCTCTGCTTGGGGCTACTTCCATAGGACACACACCATAGCGATAGAACTTGGAACTACATTATTGTGCCAAGTTTCAAAGAGCTTGCACAAACCATGTTTGATTTAGAGTTCCAACTACATGTATCCATATAGGAGCAAACGGTGTGAAACCTAAACATGAAAACGGTTACTGCAAACGAATGGTTTAACCTAGAAGAACGAAATTTGGTGAGCCAAGTGGGATTGGTGTACTGATCATTACCTGCAAGTATCATAAAGATTGGGTGAAAAAATGTTTGCTGGGATTTCAGGAAACTCGTAGTTTTTTGGAAGCTTGGCAACCCTTTTCAATGAAAGTGATTCTCGTCAGTCTCTGCTTGGGGCTAGTTCAATAAGACCCAATCTATAGCGATAGAACTTGGAACTACATTATTGTGCCAAGTTTCAAAGAGCTAGCACAAACCGTGTTTGATTTAGAGTTCCAACTACATGTATCCATATAGGAGAAAACAGAGTGAAACCTAAACATGAAAACGGTTTCTGCAAAGGAACGGTTTAACCTAGAAGAACGAAATTTGGTGAGCCAAGTGGAATTGGTGTACTGATCGTTACCTTCCAGTATCATCAAGATTGGGTGAAAAAATGTTTGCTGAGATTTCAGGAAACTCGTAGTTTTTTGGAAGCTTGGCAACCCCTTTCAATGAAAGTGATTCTCGTCAGTCTCTGGTTGGGGCTACTACAATAGGACACAAGCCACAGCGATAGAACTTGGAACTACATTATTGTGCCAAGTTTCAAAGAGCTAGCACAAACCGTGTTTGATTTAGAGTTCCAAATACATGTATCCATATAGGAAAAAACAAAGTGAAACCTAAACTTGAAAAGGGTTACTGCAAAGGAACTGTTTAAGCTAGAAGAACGAAATTTGGAGAGCCAAGTGGGATTGGTGTACTGATCATTACCTGCATGTATCATCAAGATTGGGTGAAAAAATGTTTGCTAAGATTTCAGGAAACTCGTAGTTTTTGGAAGATTGGCAACCCTTTTCAATGAAAGTGATTCTCGTCAGTCTCTGCTTGGGCCTACTTCAATAGGACACAAAATGTAGCGATAGAACTTGGAAGTACATTTTTGGTGCCAAGTTTCAAAGAGCTAGCACGAACCGTGTTTGATTTAGAGTTCCAACTACATGTAACCATATAGGAGAAAACAGAATGAAACCTAAACATGAAAAGGGTTACTGCAAAGGAACGGTTTAAGATAGAAGAACGAAATTTGGTGAGCCAAGTGAGATTGGTGTACTGATCATTACCTGCGAGTATCATCAAGATTGGGTGAAAAAATGTTTGGTAAGATTTCAGGAAACTCGTAGTTTTTTGGAAGCTTAGCAACCCCTTTCAATGAAAGTGATTCTCGTTCGTCTCTGCTTGGGCCTACTTCAATAGGACACACACCGTAGCGATAGAACTTGGAACTACATTATTGTGCCAAGTTTCAAAGAGCTAGCACAAACCATGTTTGATTTAGAGTTCCAACTACATGTATCCATATAGGAGAAAAGAGAGTGAAACCTAAACATGAAAACCGTTACTGTAAATGAACGGTTTAACCTAGAAAAACGAAATTTGGTGAGCCAAGTGGGATTGGTGTACTGATCATTACCTGCCAGTATCATCAAGATTGGTTGAAAAAATGTTTGCTGAGATTTCAGGAAACTCATAGTTCTTTGGAAGCTTGGCAAGCCCTTTCAATGAAAGTGATTCTCGTCAGTCTCTGCTTGGGGCTACTTCAATCGGACACAAACCATAGCGATAGAACTTGGAACTACATTATTGTGCCAAGTTTCAAAGAGCTAGCACAAACCGTGTATGATTTAGAGTTCCAAATACATGTATCCATATAGGAGAAAACAGAGTGAAACCGAAATATGAAAACCGTCACTGCAAAGGAACGGTTTAACCTAGAAGAACGAAATTTGGTGAGCCAAGTGGGATTGGTGTACTGATCATTACCTGCAAGTCTCATCAAGATTGGGTGAAAAATGTTTGCTGGGATTTCAGGAAACTCGTAGTTTTTTGGAAGCTTGGCAACCCCTTTCAATGAAAGTGATTCTCGTCAGTCTCTGCTTGGGGCTAGTTCAATAGGACCCAATCCATAGCGATAGAACTTGGAACTACATGATTGTGCCAAGTTTCAAAGAGCTAGCACAAAGCGTGTTTGATTTAGACTTCCAACTACATGTATCCATATAGGAGAAAACAGAGTGAAACCTAAACATGAAAACGGTTACTGCAAAGGAACGGTTTAACCTAGAAGAACGAAATTTGGTGAGCCAAGTGGAATTGGTGTACTGATCGTTACCTGCCAGTATCATCAAGATTGGGTGAAAAAATGTTTGCTGAGATTTCAAGAAACTCGTAGTTTTTTGGAAGATTGGCAACCCGTTTCAATGAAAGTGATTCTCGTCAGTCTCTGCTTGGGGCTACTACAATAGGACACAAGCCACAGCGATAGACTTGGAAATACATTATTGTGCCAAGTTTCAAAGAGCTAGCACAAACCGTATTTGATTTAGAGTTCCAACTACATGAATCCATATAGGAGAAAACAGAGTGAAACCTAAACATGAAAACGGTTACTGCAAAGGAACGGTTTAACCTAGAAGAACGAAATTTGGAGAGCCAAGTGGGATTGGTGTTCTTATCATTACCTGCCAGTATCATCAAGATTGGCCGAAAAAAGTTTTGCTGAGATTTCAGGAAACTCGTAGTTTTTGGAAGCTTGGCAACCCCTTTCAATGAAAGTGATTCTCGTCAGTCTCTGCTTGGGGCTACTTCAATAGGACACAAAGCATAGCGATAGAACTTGGAACTACATTTTTGTGCCAAGTTTCAAAGAGCTAGCAGAAACCTTGTTTGATTTAGAGTTCCAATTTCATGTATCCATATAGGAAAAAACAGAGTGAAACCTAAACTTGAAAAGGGTTACTGCAAAGGAACTGTTTAAGCTAGAATAACGAAATTTGGTGAGCCAAGTGGAATTGGTGTACTGATCATTACCTGCAGGTATCATCAAGATTGGGTGAAAAAATGTTTGCTAAGATTTCAGAAACTCGTAGTTTTTTGGAAGCTTGGCAACCCTTTTCAATGAAAGTGATTCTCGTCAGTCTCTGCTTGGGCCTACTTCAATAGGACAGAAAACGTAGCGATAGAACTTGGAAGTACATTTTTGTGCCAAGATTCAAAGAGCTAGCACGAACCGTGTTTGATTTAGAGTTCCAACTACATGTATCCATATAGGAGAAAAGAGAGTGAAACCTAAATATGAAAAGTGTTACTGCAAAGGAACGGTTTAAGATAGAAGAACGAAATTTGGTGAGCCAAGTGGGATTGGTGTACTGATCATTACCTGCGAGTATCATCAAGATTGGGTGAAAAAATGTTTGCTGAGATTTCAGGAAACTCGTAGTTTTTTGGAAGCTTGGCAACCCCTTTCAATGAAAGTGATTCTCGTCAGTCTCTGGTTGGGGTTACTTCAATAGGACACAAACCATAGCGATAGAACTTGGAACTACATGATTGTGCCAAGTTTCAAAGAGCTAGCACAAACCGTGTTTGATTTAGAGTTCCAACTACATGTATCCATATAGGAGAAAACAGAGTGAAACCTAAACATGAAAAGGGTTACTGCAAAGGAACGGTTTAAGATAGAAGAACGAAATTTGGTGAGCCAAGTGGGATTGGTGTACTGATCATTACCTGCGAGTATCATCAAGATTGGGTGAAAAATGTTTGCTGAGATTTCAGGAAACTCATAGTTCTTTGGAAGCTTGGCAACCCCTTACAATGAAAATGATTCTCGTCAGTCTCTGCTTGGTGCTACTTCAATAGGACACAAACCATAGCGATAGAACTTGGAACTACATTATTGTGCCAAGTTTCAAAGAGCTAGCACAAACCGTGTTTGATTTAGAGTTCCAACTACACGTATCCATATAGGAGAAAATAGAGTGAAACCTAAACATGAAAAGGGTTACTGCAAAGGAACGGTTTAAGATAGAAGAACGAAATTTGGTGAGCCAAGTGGGATTGGTGTACTGATCATTACCTGCAAGTATCATCAAGATTGGGTGAAAAAATGTTTGCTGGGATTTCAGGAAACTCGTAGTTTTTTGGAAGCTTGGCAACCCCTTACAATGAAAGTGATTCTCGTCAGTCTCTGCTTGGGGCTACTTCAATAGGACACAAACCATAGCGATAGAACTTGGAACTACATTATTGTGCCAAGTTTCAAAGAGCTAGCACAAACCGTGTTTGATTTAGAGTTCCAAATACATGTATCCATATAGGAGAAAACAGAGTGAAACCTAAACATGAAAACGGTTGCTGCAAAGGAACGGTTTAACCTAGAAGAACGAAATTTGGTGAGCCAAGTGGGATTGGTGTACTGATCATTACCTGCAAGTATCATCAAGATTGGGTGAAAAAATGTTTGCTGAGATTTCAGGAAACTCGTAGTTTTTTGGAAGCTTGGCAACCCCATTCAATGAAAGTGATTCTCGTCAGTCTCTGTTTGGGGCTACTTCAATAGGACACAAACCATAGCGATAGAACTTGGAACTACATTATTGTGCCAAGTTTCAAAGAGCTTGCACAAACCATGTTTGATTTAGAGTTCCAACTACATGTATCCATATAGGAGCAAACGGAGTGAAACCTAAACATGAAAACGGTTACTGCAAACGAATGGTTTAACCTAGAAGAACAAAATTTGGTGAGCCAAGTGGGATTGGTGTACTGATCATTACCTGCAAGTATCATAAAGATTGGGTGAAAAAATGTTTGCTGGGATTTCAGGAAACTCGTAGTTTTTTGGAAGATTTTCAACCCCTTTCAATGAAAGTGATTCTCGTCAGTCTCTGCTTGGGGCTAGTTCAATAAGACCCAATCTATAGCGATAGAACTTGGAACTACATGATTGTGCCAAGTTTCAAAGAGCTAGCACTAACCGTGTTTGATTTAGAGTTCCAACTACATGTATCCATATAGGAGAAAACAGAGTGAAACCTAAACATGAAAACGGTTTCTGCAATGGAAGGGTTTAACCTAGAAGAACGAAATTTGGTGAGCCAAGTGGATTGGTGTACTTATCAATACCTGCCAGTATCATGAAGATTGGTTCAAAAATTGTTTGCTGAGATTTCAGGAAACTCTTAGTTTTTTGGAAGCTTGGCAACCCCTTTCAATGAAAGTGATTCTCGTCAGTCTCTGTTTGGGGCTACTTCAATAGGACACAAACCATAGCGATAGAACTTGGAACTACATTATTGTGCCAAGTTTCAAAGAGCTTGCACAAACCGTGTTTGATTTAGAGTTCCAAATACATGTATCCATATAGGAGAAAACAGAGTGAAACCTAAACATGAAAACGGTTACTGAAAAGGAACGTTTTAACATAGAAGAACGAAATTTGGTGAGCAAAGTGGGAATGGTGTACTGATCATTACCTGCCAGTATCATCAAGATTGGGTGAAAAAATGTTTGCTGAGATTTCAGGAAACTCGTAGTTTTTTGGAAGCTTGGCAACCTTTTTCAATGAAAGTGATTCTCATCAGTCTCTGTTTGGGGCTACTTCAATAGGACACAAACCGTCGCGATAGAACTTGGAACTACATTATTGTGCCAAGTTTCAAAGAGCTAGCACAAACCGTGTTTGATTTAGAGTTCCAACTACATGTATCCATATAGGAGAAAACAGAGTGAAACCTAAACATGAAAAGGGTTACTGCAAAGGAACGGTTTAAGATAGAAGAACGAAATTTGGTGAGCCAAGTGGGATTGGTGTACTGATCATTACCTGCGAGTATCATCAAGATTGGGTGAAAAAATGTTTGCTGAGATTTCCGGAAACTCGTAGTTTTTTGGAAGCTTGGGAACCTTTTTCAATGAAAGTGATTCTCGTCAGTCTCTGCTTGGGGCTACTTCAATAGGACACAAACCATAGCGATAGAACTTGGAACTACATTATTGTGCCAAGTTTCAAAGAGCTAGCACAAACCGTGTTTGATTTAGAGTTCCAAATACATGTGTCCATATAGGAGAAAATAGAGTGAAACCTAAACATGAAAAGGGTTACTGCAAAGGAACGGTTTAAGATAGAAGAACGAAATTTGGTGAGCCAAGTGGGATTGGTGTACTGATCATTACCTGCAAGTATCATCAAGATTGGGTGAAAAAATGTTTGCTGAGATTTCAGGAAACTCATAGTTCTTTGGAAGCTTGGCAACCCGTTTCAATGAAAGTGATTCTCGTCAGTCTCTGCTTGGGGCTACTACAATTGGACACAAGCCACAGCGATAGACTTGGAAATACATTATTGTGCCAAGTTTCAAAGAGCTAGCACAAACCGTGTTTGATTTAGAGTTCCAACTACATGAATCCATATAGGAGAAAACAGAGTGAAACCTAAACATGAAAACGGTTACTGCAAAGGAACGGTTTAACCTAGAAGAACGAAATTTGGAGAGCCAAGTGGGATTGGTGTTCTTATCATTACCTGCCAGTATCATCAAGATTGGGTGAAAAAAGTTTTGCTGAGATTTCAGGAAACTCGTAGTTTTTGGAAGCTTGGCAACCCCTTTCAATGAAAGTGATTCTCGTCAGTCTCTGCTTGGGGCTACTTCAATAGGACACAAAGCATAGCGATAGAACTTGGAACTACATTTTTGTGCCAAGTTTCAAAGAGCTAGCAGAAACCTTGTTTGATTTAGAGTTCCAATTTCATGTATCCATATAGGAAAAAACAGAGTGAAACCTAAACTTGAAAAGGGTTACTGCAAAGGAACTGTTTAAGCTAGAATAACGAAATTTGGTGAGCCAAGTGGAATTGGTGTACTGATCATTACCTGCAAGTATCATCAAGATTGGGTGAAAAAATGTTTGCTGAGATTTCAGGAAACTCATAGTTCTTTTGAAGCTTGGCAACCCCTTACAATCAAAATGATTCTCGTCAGTCTCTGCTTGGGGCTACTTCAATAGGACACAAACCATAGCGATAGAACTTGGAACTACATTATTGTGCCAAGTTTCAAAGAGCTAGCACAAACCGTGTTTGATTTAGAGTTCCAACTACACGTATCCATATAGGAGAAAATAGAGTGAAACCTAAACATGAAAAGGGTTACTGCAAAGGAACGGTTTAAAATAGAAGAACGAAATTTGGTGAGCCAAGTGGGATTGGTGTACTGATCATTACCTGCAAGTATCATCAAGATTGGGTGAAAAAATGTTTGCTGGGATTTCAGGAAACTCGTAGTTTTTTGGAAGCTTGGCAACCCCTTTCAATGAAAGTGATTCTCGTCAGTCTCTGCTTGGGGCTACTTCAATAGGACACAAACCATAGCGATAGAACTTGGAACTACATTATTGTGCCAAGTTTCAAAGAGCTTGCACAAACCATGTTTGATTTAGAGTTCCAAGTACATGTATCCATATAGGAGCAAACGGTGTGAAACCTAAACATGAAAACGGTTACTGCAAACGAATGGTTTAACCTAGAAGAACGAAATTTGGTGAGCCAAGTGGGACTGGTGTACTGATCATTACCTGCAAGTATCATAAAGATTGGGTGAAAAAATGTTTGCTGGGATTTCAGGAAACTCGTAGTTTTTTGGAAGCTTGGCAACCCTTTTCAATGAAAGTGATTCTCGTCAGTCTCTGCTTGGGGCTAGTTCAATAAGACCCAATCTATAGCGATAGAACTTGGAACTACATGATTGTGCCAAGTTTCAAAGAGCTAGCACAAACCGTGTTTGATTTAGAGTTCCAACTACATGTATCCATATAGGAGAAAACAGAGTGAAACCTAAACATGAAAACGGTTTCTGCAAAGGAACGGTTTAACCTAGAAGAACGAAATTTGGTGAGCCAAGTGGAATTGGTGTACTGATCGTTACCTTCCAGTATCATCAAGATTGGGTGAAAAAATGTTTGCTGAGATTTCAGGAAACTCGTAGTTTTTTGGAAGCTTGGCAACCCCTTTCAATGAAAGTGATTCTCGTCAGTCTCTGGTTGGGGCTACTACAATAGGACACAAGCCACAGCGATAGAACTTGGAACTACATTATTGTGCCAAGTTTCAAAGAGCTAGCACAAACCGTGTTTGATTTAGAGTTCCAAATACATGTATCCATATAGGAAAAAACAAAGTGAAACCTAAACTTGAAAAGGGTTACTGCAAAGGAACTGTTTAAGCTAGAAGAACGAAATTTGGAGAGCCAAGTGGGATTGGTGTACTGATCATTACCTGCATGTATCATCAAGATTGGGTGAAAAAATGTTTGCTAAGATTTCAGGAAACTCGTAGTTTTTTGGAAGCTTGGCAACCCTTTTCAATGAAAGTGATTCTCGTCAGTCTCTGCTTGGGGCTACTTCAATAGGACACAAACCGTAGCGATAGAACTTGGAACTACATTATTGTGCCAAGTTTCAAAGAGCTAGCACAAACCATGTTTGATTTAGAGTTCCAACTACATGTATCCATATAGGAGAAAAGAGAGTGAAACCTAAACATGAAAACGGTTACTGCAAATGAACGGTTTAACCTAGAAAAACGAAATTTGGTGAGCCAAGTGGGATTGGTGTACTGATCATTACCTGCCAGTATCATCAAGATTGGGTGAAAAAATGTTTGCTGAGATTTCAGGAAACTCATAGTTCTTTGGAAGCTTGGCAACCCCTTACAATGAAAGTGATTCTCGTCAGTCTCTGCTTGGGGCTACTTCAATAGGACACAAACCATAGCGATAGATCTAGGAACTACATTATTGTGCCAAGTTTCAAAGAGCTAGCACAAACCGTGTTTGATTTAGAGTTCCAACTACATGTATCCATATAGGAGAAAATAGAGTGAAACCTAAACATGAAAAGGGTTACTGCAAAGGAACGGTTTAAGATAGAAGAACGAAATTTGGTGAGCCAAGTGGGATTGGTGTACTGATCATTACCTGCAAGTATCATCAAGATTGGGTGAAAAAAAGTTTGCTGGGATTTCAGGAAACTCGTAGTTTTTTGGAAGCTTGGCAACCCCTTTCAATGAAAGTGATTCTCGTCAGTCTCTGCTTGGGGCTAGTTCAATAGGACCCAATCTATAGCGATAGAACTTGGAACTACATGATTGTGCCAAGTTTCAAAGAGCTAGCACAAACCATGTTTGATTTAGAGTTCCAACTACATGTATCCATATAGGAGAAAAGTGAGTGAAACCTAAACATGAAAACGGTTACTGCAAATGAACGGTTTAACCTAGAAAAACGAAATTTGGTGAGCCAAGTGGGATTGGTGTACTGATCATTACCTGCAAGTATCATGAAGATTGGGTGAAAAATGTTTGCTGGGATTTCAGGAAACTCGTAGTTTTTTGGAAGCTTGGCAACCCCTTTCAATGAAAGTGATTCTCGTCAGTCTCTGCTTGGGGCTAGTTCAATAGGACCCAATCTATAGCGATAGAACTTGGAACTACATGATTGTGCCTAGTTTCAAAGAGCTAGCACAAACCATGTTTGATTTAGTGTTCCAACTACATGTATCCATATAGGAGAAAACAGAGTGAAACCTAAACATGAAAACGGTTACTGCAAAGGAACGGTTTAAACTAGAAGAACGAAATTTGGTGAGCCAAGTGGAATTGGTGTACTGATCGTTACCTTCCAGTATCATCAAGATTGGGTGAAAAAATGTTTGCTGAGATTTCAGGAAACACGTAGTTTTTTGGAAGATTGGCAACCCCTTTCAATGAAAGTGATTCTCGTCAGTTTCTTCTTGGGGCTACTACAGTAGGACACAAGCCACAGCGATAGAACTTGGAACTACATTATTGTGCCAAGTTTCAAAGAGCTAGCACAAACCGTGTTTGATTTAGAGGTCCAAATACATGTATCCATATAGGAAAAAACAGAGTGAAACCTAAACTTGAAAAGGGTTACTGCAAAGGAACGGTTTAAGATAGAAGAACGAAATTTGGAGAGCCAAGTGGGATTGGTGTACTGATCATTACCTGCATGTATCATCAAGATTGGGTGAAAAAATGTTTGCTAAGATTTCAGGAAACTCGTAGTTTTTTGGAAGCTTGGCAACCCTTTTCAATGAAAGTGATTCTCGTCAGTCTCTGCTTGGGCCTACTTCAATAGGACACAAAATGTAGCGATAGAACTTGGAAGTACATTTTTTTGCCAAGTTTCAAAGAGCTAGCACGAACCGTGTTTGATTTAGAGTTCCAACTACATGTAACCATATAGGAGAAAACAGAGTGAAACCTAAACATGAAAAGGGTTACTGCAAAGGAACGGTTTAAGATAGAAGAACGAAATTTGGTGAGCCAAGTGGGATTGGTGTACTGATCATTACCTGCGAGTATCATCAAGATTGGGTGAAAAAATGTTTGGTAAGATTTCAGGAAACTCGTAGTTTTTTGGAAGCTTAGCAACCCCTTTCAATGAAAGTGATTCTCGTTAGTCTCTGCTTGGGGCTACTTCAATAGGACACAAACCGTAGCGATAGAACTTGGAACTACATTATTGTGCCAAGTTTCAAAGAGCTAGCACAAACCATGTTTGATTTAGAGTTCCAACTACATGTATCCATATAGGAGTAAAGAGAGTGAAACCTAAACATGAAAACGGTTACTGCAAATGAACGGTTTAACCTAGAAAAAAGAAAATTGGTGAGCCAAGTGGGATTGGTGTACTGATCATTACCTGCCAGTATCATAAGATTGGGTGAAAAAATGTTTGCTGGGATTTCAGGAAACTCGTAGTTTTTTGGAAGCTTGGCAACCCCTTTCAATGAAAGTGATTCTCGTCAGTCTCTGCTTGGGGCTAGTTCAATGGGACCCAATCTATAGCGATAGAACTTGGAACTACATGATTGTGCCAAGTTTCAAAGAGCTAGCACAAACCGTGTTTGATTTAGAGTTCCAACTACATGTATCCATATAGGAGAAAAAAGAGTGAAACATAAAAATGAAAACCGTTTCTGCAAAGGAACGGTTTAACCTAGAAGAACGAAATTTGGTGAGCCAAGTAGGATTGGTGTACTTATCAATACCTGCCAGTATCATCAAGATTGGTTGAAAAATTGTTTGCTGAGATTTCAGGAAACTCGTAGTTTTTTGGAAGCTTGGCAACCCCTTTCAATGAAAGTGATTCTCGTCAGTCTCTGCTTGGGGCTACTTCAATAGGACACAAACCATAGCGATAGAACTTGGAACTACATTATTGTGCCAAGTTTCAAAGAGCTAGCACAAACCGTGTTTGATTTAGAGTTCCAACTACATGTATCCATATAGGAGAAAATAGAGTGAAACCTAAACATGAAAAGGGTTACTGCAAAGGAACGGTTTAAGATAGAAGAACGAAATTTGGTGAGCCAAGTGGGATTGGTGTACTGATCATTACCTGCAAGTATCATCAAGATTGGGTGAAAAAAAGTTTGCTGGGATTTCAGGAAACTCGTAGTTTTTTGGAAGCTTGGCAACCCCTTTCAATGAAAGTGATTCTCGTCAGTCTCTGCTTGGGGCTAGTTCAATAGGACCCAATCTATAGCGATAGAACTTGGAACTACATGATTGTGCCAAGTTTCAAAGAGCTAG
The DNA here is from genome assembly GCF_045843805.1 of Urocitellus parryii. Classification (NCBI taxonomy): domain Eukaryota; kingdom Metazoa; phylum Chordata; class Mammalia; order Rodentia; family Sciuridae; genus Urocitellus; species Urocitellus parryii. Next base: position 14,194 of record NW_027553044.1, read on the forward strand.
CACAAACCATGTTTGATTTAGAGTTCCAACTACATGTATCCATATAGGAGAAAAGAGAGTGAAACCTAAACATGAAAACGGTTACTGCAAATGAACGGTTTAACCTAGAAAAACGAAATTTGGTGAGCCAAGTGGGACTGGTGTACTGATCATTACCTGCAAGTATCATGCAGATTGGGTGAAAAAATGTTTGCTGGGATTTCAGGAAACTCGTAGTTTTTTGGAAGCTTGGCAACCCCTTTCAATGAAAGTGATTCTCGTCAGTCTCTGCTTGGGGCTAGTTCAATAGGAACCAATCTATAGCGATAGAACTTGGAACTACATGATTGTGCCAAGTTTCAAAGAGCTAGCACAAACCATGTTTCATTTAGAGTTCCAACTACATGTATCCATATAGGAGAAAAGAGAGTGAAACCTAAACATGAAAACGGTTACTGCAAATGAACGGTTTAACCTAGAAAAACGAAATTTTGTGAGCCAAGTGGGATTGGTGTACTGATCATTACCTGCCAGTATCATCAAGATTGGGTGAAAAAATGTTTGCTGAGATTTCAGGAAACTCATAGTTCTTTGGAAGCTTGGCAACCCCTTACAATGAAAGTGATTCTCGTCAGTCTCTGCTTGGGGTACTTCAATAGGACACAAACCATAGCGATAGAACTTGGAACTACATTATTGTGCCAAGTTTCAAAGAGCTAGCACAAACCGTGTTTGATTTAGAGTTCCAACTACATGTATCCATATAGGAGAAAAAAGAGTGAAACCTAAAATGAAAACCGTTTCTGCAAAGGAACGGTTTAACCTAGAAGAACGAAATTTGGTGAGCCAAGTGGGATTGGTGTACTTATCAATACCTGCCAGTAGCATCAATATTGGTTCAAAATTGTTTGCTGAGATTTCAGGAAACTCGTAGTTTTTTGGAAGCTTGGGAACCCCTTTCAATGAAAGTGATTCTCGTCAGTCTCTGCTTGGGGCTACTTCAATAGGACACAAACCATAGCGATAGAACTTGGAACTACATTATTGTGCCAAGTTTCAAAGAGCTAGCACAAACCGTGTTAGATTTAGAGTTCCAACTACATGTATCCATATAGGAGAAAATAGAGTGAAACCTAAACATGAAAAGGGTTACTGCAAAGGAACGGTTTAAGATAGAAGAACGAAATTTGGTGAGCCAAGTGGGATTGGTGTACTGATCATTACCTGCAAGTATCATCAAGATTGGGTGAAAAAAGTTTGCTGGGATTTCAGGAAACTCGTAGTTTTTTGGAAGCTTGGCAACCCCTTTCAATGAAAGTGATTCTCGTCAGTCTCTGCTTGGGGCTAGTTCAATAGGACCCAATCTATAGCGATAGAACTTGGAAATACATTATTGTGCCAAGTTTCAAAGAGCTAGCACAAACCATGTTTGATTTAGAGTTCCAACTACATGTATCCATATAGGATAAAAGAGAGTGAAACCTAAACATGAAAACGGTTACTGCAAATGAACGGTTTAACCTAGAAAAACGAAATTTGGTGGGCCAAGTGGGATTGGTGTACTGATCATTACCTGCATGTATCATCAAGATTGGGTGAAAAAATGTTTGCTGAGATTTCAGGAAACTCATAGTTCTTTGGAAGCTTGGCAACCCCTTACAATGAAAGTGATTCTCATCAGTCTCTGCTTGGGGCTACTTCAATAGGACACAATCCATAGCGATAGAACTTGGAACTACATTATTGTGCCAAGTTTCAAAGAGCTAGCACAAACCGTGTTTGATTTAGAGTTCCAAATACATGTATCCATATAGGACAAAAAAGAGTGAAACCTAAACATGAAAAGGGTTACTGCAAAGGAACTGTTTAAGATAGAAGAATGAAATTTGGTGAGCCAAGTGGGATTGGTGTACTGATCATTACCTGCCAGTATCATCAAGATTGGGTGAAAAAATGTTTGCTGAGATTTCAGGAAACTCGTAGTTTTTTGGAAGCTTGGCAACCCCTTTCAATGAAAGTTATTCTCGTCAGTCTCTGCTTGGGGCTACTTCAATAGGACACAAACCGTAGCGATAGAACTTGGAACTACATTATTGTGCCAAGTTTCAAAGAGCTAGCACGAACCGTGTTTGATTTAGAGTTCCAAATACATGTATCCGTATAGGAACAAACAGAGTGAAACTAAACCTGAAAAGGGTTACTGAAAAGGAACGGTTTAAGCTAGAAGAACGAAATTTGGAGAGCCAAGTGGGATTGGTGTACTGATCATTACCTGCAAGTATCATCAAGATTGGGTGAAAAAATGTTTGCTGAGATTTCAGGAAACTCGTAGTTTTTTGGAAGCTTGGCAACCCCTTTCAATGAAAGTGATTCTCGTCAGTCTCTGCTTGGGGCTACTTCAATAGGACACAATCCATAGCGATAGAACTTGGAACTACATTTTTGTGCCAAGTTTCATACAGCTAGCACAAACCGTGTTTGATTTAGTGTTCCAACTACATGTATCCATATAGGAAAAAACAGAGTGAAATCTAAATCTGAAAAGGGTTACTGCAAAGGAACTGTTTAAGCTAGAAGAACGAAATTTGGTGAGCCAAGTGGGATTGGTGTACTGATCATTACCTGAGAGTATCATCAAGATTGGGTGAAAAAATGTTTGCTGAGATTTCAGGAAATTCATAGTTTTTGGAAGCTTGGCAACCCCTTTCAATGAAAGTGATTCTCGTCAGTCTCAGTTTTGGGCTACTTCAATAGGACACAAACCATAGCGATAGAACTTGGAACTACATTATTGTGTCAAGTTTCAAAGAGCTAGCACAAACCTTGTTTGATTTAGAGTTCCAACTACATGTATCGATATAGGAGAAAATAGAGTGAAACCTAAACATGAAAAGGGTTACTGCAAAGGAACGGTTTAAGATAGAAGAACGAAATTTGGTGAGCCAAGTGTGATTGGTGTACTGATCATTACCTGCCAGTATCATCAAGATTGGGTGAAAAAATGTTTGCTGAGATTTCAGGAAACTCGTAGTTTTTTGGAAGCTTGGCAACCCCTTTCAATGAAAGTGATTCTCGTCAGTCTCTGCTTGGGGCTACTTCAAAATACACAAACCGTAGCGATAGAACTTGGAACTACATTATTGTGCCAAGTTTCAAAGAGCTAGCACAAACCGTGTTTGATTTAGAGTTCCAAATACATGTATCCATATAGGAACAAACAGAGTGAAACCTAAAACTGAAAAGGGTTACTGCAAAGGAACGGTTTAAGCTAGAAGAACGAAATTTGGAGAGCCAAGTGGGATTGGTGTACTGATCGTTACCTGCAAGTATCATCAAGATTGGGTGAAAAAATATTTGCTGAGATTTCAGGAAACTCGTAGTTTTTTGGAAGCTTGGGAACCCCTTTCAATCAAAGTGATTCTCGTCAGTCTCTGCTTGGGGCTACTTCAATAGGACACAAACCATAGCGATAGAACTTGGAACTACATTTTTATGCCAGTTTCAAAGAGCTAGCACAAACCGTGTTTGATTTAGAGTTCCAACTACATGTATCCATATAGGAGAAAAGAGAGTGAAACCTAAACATGAAAACGGTTACTGCAAATGAACGGTTTAACGTAGAAAAACTAAATTTGGTGAGCCAAGTGGATTGGTGTACTGATCATTACCTGCCAGTATCATCAAGATTGGTTGAAAAATGTTTGCTGAGATTTCAGGAAACTCGTAGTTTTTTGGAAGCTTGGCAACCCCTTTCAATGAAAGTGATTCTCGTCAGTCTCTGCTTGGGGCTACTTCAATAGGACACAAACCATAGCGATACAACTTGGAACTACATTATTGTGCCAAGTTTCAAAGAGCTAGCACAAACCGTGTTTGATTTAGAGTTCCAACTACATGTATCCATATAGGAAAAAAAACAGAGTGAAACCTAAACTTGAAAAGAGTTACTGCAAAGGAACTATTTAAGCTAGAAGAACGAAATTTGGTGAGCCAAGTGGGATTGGTGTACTGATCATTACCTGCGAGTATATTCAAGATTGGGTGAAAAATGTTTGCTGAGATTTCAGGAAACTCGTAGTTTTTTGTAAGCTTAGCAACCCCTTTCAATGAAAGTGATTCTCGTCAGTCTCTGCTTGGGGCTACTTCAATAGGACACAAACCATAGCGATAGAACTTGGAACTACATTATTGTGCCAAGTTTCAAAGAGCTAGCACAAACCATGTTTGATTTAGAGTTCCAACTACATGTATCCATATAGGAGAAAAGAGAGTGAAACCTAAACATGAAAACGGTTACTGCAAATGAACGGTTTAACCTAGAAAAACGAAATTGGGTGAGTCAAGTGGGATTGGTGTACTGATCATTACCTGCCAGTATCATCAAGATTGGTTGAAAAAATGTTTGCTGAGATTTCAGGAAACTCATAGTTCTTTGGAAGCTTGGCAACCCCTTTCAATGAAAGTGATTCTCGTCAGTCTCTGCTTGGGGCTACTTCAATAGGACACAAACCATAGCGATAGAACTTGGAACTACATGATTGTGCCAAGTTTCAAAGAGCTAGCACAAACCGTGTTTGATTTAGAGTTCCAACTACATGTATCCATACCTGAGAAAACAGAGTGAAACCTAAACATGAAAAGGGTTACTGCAAAGGAACGGTTTAACATAGAGGAACGAAATTTGGTGAGCCAAGTGGGATTGGTGTACTGATCGTTACCTGCCAGTATCATCAAGATTGGGTGAAAAATGTTTTCCTGAGATTTCAGGAAACTTGTAATTTTTTGGAAGCTTGGCAACCCCTTTCAATGAAAGTGATTCTCGTCAGTCTATGCTTGGGGCTACTTCAATAGGACACAAACCAAAGCGATAGAACTTGGAACTACATTATAAACTACATTATAGTGCCAAGTTTCAAAGAGCTAACACAAACCGTGTTTGATTTAGAGTTCCAACTACATGTATCCATAAAGGAGAAAACAGAGTGAAACCTAAACATCAAAACGGTTACTGCAAAGGAACGGTTTAACCTAGAAGAACGAAATTTGGTGAGCCAAGTGGGATTGGTGTACTGATCATTACCTGCAAGTATCATAAAATTTGGGTGAAAAAATGTTTGCTGGGATTTCAGGAAACTCGTAGTTTTTTGGAAGCTTGGCAACCCCTTTCAATGAAAGTGATTCTCGTCAGTCTCTGCTTGGGGCTAGTTCAATAGGACCCAATCTATAGCGATAGAACTTGGAACTACATGATTGTGCCAAGTTTCAAAGAGCTAGCACAAACCGTGTTCATGTTTTAGGTTCCAACTCTGTATCCCATATAGGAGAAAACAGAGTGAAACCTAAACATGAAAACGGTTTCTGCAAATGAACGGTTTAACCTAGAAGAACGAAATTTGGTGAGCCAAGTGGAAGTGGTGTACTGATCGTTACCTGCCAGTATCATCAACATTGGGTGAAAAAATGTTTGCTGAGATTTCAAGAAACTCGTAGTTTTTTTGAAGATTGGCAACCCGTATCAATGAAAGTGATTCTCGTCAGTCTCTGCTTGGGGCTACTACAATAGGACACAAGCCACAGCGATAGCACTTGGAACTACATTATTGTGCCAAGTTTCAAAGAGCTAGCACAAACCATGTTTTATTTAGAGTTCCAACTACATGTATCCATATACGAGAAAACAGAGTGAAACCTAAACATGAAAACGGTTACAGCAAAGGAACGTTTAACCTAGAAGAACGAAATTTGGTGAGCCAAGTGGGATTGGTGTACTTATCATTACCTGCCAGTATCATCAAGATTGGGTGAAAAAATGTTTGCTGAGATTTCAGGAAACTCGTTGAATTTTTGAAGCTTGGCAACCCGTTTCAATGAAAGTGATTCTCGTCAGTCTCTGCTTGGGGCTACTTCAATTGGACACAAACCGTAGCGATAGAACTTGGAACTACATTATTGTGCCAAGTTTCAAAGAGCTAGCACAAACCGTGTTTGATTTAGAGCTCCAACTACATGTATCCATATAGGAGAAAATAGAGTGAAACCTAAACATGAAAAGGGTTACTGCAAAGGAACGGTTTAAGATAGAAGAACGAAATTTGGTGAGCCAAGTGGGATTGGTGTACTGATCATTACCTGCAAGTATCATCAAGATTGGGTGAAAAAATGTTTGCTGAGATTTCAGGAAACTCGTAGTTTTTTGGAAGCTTGGGAACCCCTTTCTATGAAAGTGATTCTCGTCAGTCTCTGCTTGGGGTTACTTCAATAGGACACAAACCATAGCGATAGAACTTGGAACTACATTTTTATGCCAAGTTTCAAAGAGCTAGCACAAACCGTGTTTGATTTAGAGTTCCAAATACATGTATCCATATAGGAGAAAACAGAGTGAAACCTAAATATGAAAACCGTTACTGCAAAGGAACGGATTAAGCTAGAAGAACGAAATTTGGAGAGCCAAGTGGGATTGTTGTACTGATCATTACCTGCATGTATCATCAAGATTGGGTGAAAAAATGTTTGCTAAGATTTCAGGAAACTCGTAGTTTTTTGGAAGCTTGGCAACCCTTTTCAATGAAAGTGATTCTCGTCAGTCTCTGCTTGGGCCTACTTCAACAGGACAGAAAACGTAGCGATAGTACTTGGAAGTACATTTTTGTGCCATGTTTCAAAGAGCTAGCACGAACCGTGTTTGATTTAGATTTCCAACTACATGTATCCATATAGGAGAAAACAGAGTGACACCTAAACATGAAAAGGGTTACTGCAAAGGAACGGTTTAAGCTAGAAGAACGAAATTTGGAGAGCCAAGTGGGATTGGTGTACTGATCATTACCTGCGATTATCATCAAGATTGGCTGAAAAAAATGTTTGCTGAGATTTCAGGAAACTCGTAGTTTTTTTGGAAGCTAAGCAACCCCTTTCAATGAAAGTGATTCTCGTCAGTCTCTACTTGGGGCTACTTCAATAGGACACAAACCGTAGCGATAGAACTTGGAACTACATTATTGTCCCAAGTTTCAAAGAGCTAGCACAAACCATGTTTGATTTAGAGTTCCAACTACATGTATCCATATAGGAGAAAAGAGAGTGAAACCTAAACATGAAAACGGTTACTGCAAATGAACGGTTTAACCTAGAAAAAACGAAATTTGGTGAGCCAAGTGGGATTGGTGTACTGATCATTACCTGCCAGTATCATCAAGATTGGGTGAAAAAAGGTTTGCTGAGATTTCAGGAAACTCGTAGATTTTTGGAAGCTTGGCAACCCGTATCAATGAAAGTGATTCTCGTCAGTCTCTGCTTGGGACTACTTCAATAGGACACAAACCGTAGCGATAGAACTTGGAACTACATTATTGTGCCAAGTTTCAAAGAGCTAGCACAAACCATGTTTGATTTAGAGTTCCAACTACATGAATCCATATAGGAGAAAACAGAGTGAAACCTAAACATGAAAACGGTTACTGCAAAGGAACGGTTTAACCTAGAAGAACGAAATTTGGAGAGCCAAGTGGGATTTTTGTACTTATCATTACCTGCCAGTATCATCAAGATTGGGTGAAAAAAGGTTTGCTGAGATTTCAGGAAACTCGTAGTTTTTTGGAAGCTTGGCAACCCCTTTCAATGAAAGTGATTCTCGTCAGTCTCTGCTTGGGGCTACTTCAATAGGACACAATCCATAGCGATAGAACTTGGAACTACATTATTGTGCCAAGTTTCAAAGAGCTAGCACAAGCCGTGTTTGATTTAGAGTTCCAAATACATGTATCCATATAGAAAAAAACAGAGTGAAACCTAAATCTGAAAAGGGTTACTGCAAAGGAACTGTTTAAGCTAGAAGAACGAAATTTGGAGAGCCAAGTGGGATTTTTGTACTGATCATTACCTGCCAGTATCATCAAGATTGGGTGAAAAAATGTTTGCTGAAATTTCAGGAAACTCGTAGTTTTTTGGAAGCTTGGCAACCCTTTTCAATGAAAGTGATTCTCGTCAGTCTCTGCTTGGGGCTACTTCAATAGGACACAAACCATAGCGATAGAACTTGGAACTACATTATTGTGCCAAGTTTCAAAGAGCTAGCATAAACCGTGTTTGATTTAGAGTTCCAAATACATGTATCCATATAGGAGAAAACAGAGTGAAACCTAAATATGAAAACGGTTACTGCAATGGAACGGTTTAACATAGAAGAACGAAATTTGGTGAGCCAAGTGGGATTGGTGTAATGATCATTACCTGCAAGTATCATCAAGATTAGGTGAAAAAATGTTTGCTGAGATTTCAGGAAACTCGTAGTTTTTTGGAAGCCTTGGCAACCCCTTTCAATGAAAGTGATTCTCGTCTCTCTCTGCTTGGGGCTACTTCAATAGGACACAAACATTAGCGATAGAACTTGGAACTACATTATTGTGCCAAGTTTCAAAGAGCTAGCACAAACCTTGTTTGATTTAGAGTTCCAATTTCATGTATCCATATAAGAAAAAACAGAGTGAAAGCTAAACTTGAAAAGGGTTACTGCAAAGGAACTGTTTAAGCTAGAACAACGAAATTTGGAGAGCCAAGTGGAATTGGTGTACTGATCATTACCTGCATGTATCATCAAGATTGGGTGAAAAAATGTTTGCTAAGATTTCAGAAACTCGTAGTTTTTTGGAAGCTTGGCAACCCTTTTCAATGAAAGTGATTCTCGTCAGTCTCTGCTTGGGCCTACTTCAATAGGACAGAAAACGTTGCGATAGAACTTGGAAGTACATTTTTGTGCCAAGTTTCAAAGAGCTAGCACGAACCGTGTTTGATTTAGAGTTCCAACTACATGTATTCATATAGGAGAAAAGAGAGTGAAACCTAAACATGAAAACGGTTACTGCAAATGAACGGTTTAACCTAGAAAAACGAAATTTGGTGAGCCAAGTGGGATTGGTGTACTGATGATTACCTGCCAGTATCATCAAGATTGGGTGAAAAAAGGTTTGCTGAGATTTCAGGAAACTCGTAGATTTTTGGAAGCTTGGCAACCCGTATCAATGAAAGTGATTCTCGTCAGTCTCTGCTTGGGACTACTTCAATAGGACACAAACCGTAGCGATAGAACTTGGAACTACATTATTGTGCCAAGTTTCAAAGAGCTAGCACAAACCGTGTTTGATTTAGAGTTCCAAATACATGTATCCATATAGGAGAAAATAGAGTGAAACCTAAACATGAAAAGGGTTACTGCAAAGGAACGGTTTAAGATAGAAGAACGAAATTTGGTGAGCCAAGTGGGATTGGTGTACTGATCATTACCTGCGAGTATCATCAAGATTGGGTGAAAAAATGTTTGCTGAGATTTCAGGAACTCGTAGTTTTTTGGAAGCTTTGCAACCCCTTTCAATGAAAGTGATTCTCGTCAGTCTCTGCTTGGGGCTACTTCAATAGGACACAAACCATAGCGATAGAACTTGGAACTACATTATTGTGCAAGTTTCAAAAGAGGTTGCCCAAACCGTGTTTGATTTAGAGTTCCAACTACATGTATCCATATAGGAGAAAACAGAGTGAAACCTAAACATGAAAACGGTTACTGCAAACGAATGGTTTAACCTAGAAGAACGAAATTTGGTGAGCCAAGTGGATTGGTGTACTGATCATTACCTGAAAGTATCATCAAGATTGGGTGAAAAAATGTTTGCTGAGATTTTAGGAAACTCGTAGTTTTTTGGAAGCTTGGCAACCCCTTACAACGAAAGTGATTCTCGTCAGTCTCTGCTTGGGGCTAGTTCAATAGGACCCAATCCGTTGCGATAGAACTTGGAACTACATGATTGTGCCAAGTTTCAAAGAGCTAGCACAAGCCGTGTTTGATTTAGAGTTCCAACTACATGTATCCATATAGGAGAAAACAGAGTGAAAACCTAAACATGAAAATGGTTACTGCAAAGGAACGGTTTAACCTAGAAGAACGAAATTTGGTGAGCCAAGTGGAATTGGTGTACTGATCGTTACCTGCCAGTATCATCAAGATTGGGTGAAAAAATGTTTGCTGAGATTTCAAGAAACTCGTAGTTTTTTGGAAGATTGGCAACCCCTTTCAATGAAAGTGATTCTCGTCAGTCTCTGCTTGGGGCTACTACAATAGGACACAAGCCACAGCGATAGAACTTGGAAATACATTATTGTGCCAAGTTTCAAAGAGCTAGCACAAACCATGTTTGATTTAGAGTTCCAACTACATGTATCCATATAGGAGAAAACAGAGTGAAACCTAAACATGAAAACGGTTACTGCAAAGGAACGGTTTAACCTAGAAGAACGAAATTTGGTGAGCCAAGTGGGATTGGTGTACTTATCATTACCTGCCAGTATCATCAAGATTGGGTGAAAAAAGGTTTGCTGAGATTTCAGGAAACTCGTCGATTTTTGGAAGCTTGGCAACCCGTTTCAATGAAAGTGATTCTCGTCAGTCTCTGCTTGGGGCTACTTCAATAGGACACAAACCGTAGCGATAGAACTTGGAACTACATTATTGTGCCAAGTTTCAAAGAGCTAGCACGAACCTTGTTTGAATTAGAGTTCCAAATACATGTATCCATATAGGAACAAACAGAGTGAAACCTAAACCTGAAAAGGGTTACTGCAAAGGAACGGTTTAAGCTAGAAGAACGAAATTTGGAGAGCCAAGTGGGATTGGTGTCCTGATCATTACCTGCAAGTATCATCAAGATTGGGTGAAAAAATGTTTGCTGAGATTTCAGGAAACTCGTAGTTTTTTGGAAGCTGGGCAACCCCTTTCAATGAAACTGATTCTCGTCAGTCTCTGCTTGGTTCTACTTCAATAGGACACAAACCATAGCGATAGAACTTGGAACTACATTATTGTGCCAAGTTTCAAAGAGCTAGCACAAACCGTGTTTGATTTAGAGTTCCAACTACATGTATCCATATAGGAAAAAACAGAGTGAAACCTAAACTTGAAAAGGGTTACTGCAAAGGAACTGTTTAAGCTAGAAGAACGAAATTTGGAGAGCCAACTGGGATTGGTGTACTGATCATTACCTGCCAGTATCATCAAGATTGGTTGAAAAAATGTTTGCTGAGATTTCAGGAAACTCGTAGTTTTTTAAAAGCTTGGCAACCCTTTTCAATGAAAGTGATTCTCGTCAGTCTCTGCTTGGGGCTACTTCAATAGGACACAAACCGTAGTGATAGAACTTGGAACTACATTATTGTGCCAAGTTTCAAAGAGCTAGCAAAAACCATGTTTGATTTAGAGTTCCAACTACATGTATCCATATAGGAGAAAAGAGAGTGAAACCTAAACATGAAAACGGTTACTGCAAATGAAGGGTTTAACCTAGAAGAACGAAATTTGGTGAGCCAAGTGGGATTGGTGTACTGATCATTACCTGCCAGTATCATCAAGATTGGGTGAAAAAAGGTTTGCTGAGATTTCAGGAAACTCGCAGTTTTTTGGAAGCTTGGCAACCCCTTTCAATGAAAGTGATTCTCGTCAGTCTCTGCTTGGGGCTACTTCAATAGGACACAAACTGTAGCGATAGAACTTGGAACTACATTATTGTGCCAAATTTCAAAGAGCTAGCACGAACCGTGTTTGATTTAGAGTTCCAAATACATGTATCCATATAGGAAAAAACAGAGTGAAACCTAAACCTGAAAAGGGTTACTGCAAAGGAACGGTTTAAGCTAGAAGAACGAAATTTGGAGAGCCAAGTGGGATTGGTGTACTGATCATTACCTGCAAGTATCATCAAGATTAGGTGAAAAAATGTTTGCTGAGATTTCAGGAAACTCGTAGTTTTTTGGAACCTTGGCAACCCCTTTCAATGAAAGTGATTCTCGTCAGTCTCTGCTTGGGGCTACTTCAATAGGACACAAACCATCGCTATAGAACTTGGAACTACATTATTGTGCCAAGTTTCAAAGAGCTAGCACAAACCTTGTTTGATTTAGAGTTCCAACTACATGTATCCATATAGGAAAAAACAGAGTGAAACCTAAACTTGAAAATGGTTACTGCAAAGGAACTGTTTAAGCTAGAAGAACGAAATTTGGAGAGCCAAGTGGAATTGGTGTACTGATCATTACCTGCTTGTATCATCAAGATTGGGTGAAAAAATGTTTGCTAAGATTTCAGGAAACTCGTAGTTTTTTGGAAGCTTGGCAACCCTTTTCAATGAAAGTGATTCTCGTCAGTCTCTGCTTGGGCCTACTTCAACAGGACAGAAAACGTAGCGATAGTACTTGGAAGTACATTTTTGTGCCATGTTTCAAAGAGCTAGCACGAACCGTGTTTGATTTAGAGTTCCAACTACATGTATCCATATAGGAGAAAAGAGAGTGAAACCTAAACATGAAAACGGTTACTGTAAATGAACGGTTTAACCTAGAAAAACGAAATTTGGTGAGCCAAGTGGGATTGGTGTACTGATCATTACCTGCCAGTATCATCAAGATTGGTTGAAAAAAATGTTTGCTGAGATTTCAGGAAACTCATAGTTCTTTGGAAGCTTGGCAACCCCTTTCAATGAAAGTTATTCTAGTCAGTCTCTGCTTGGGGCTACTTCAATAGGACACAAACCATAGCGATAGAACTTGGAACTACATTATTGTGCCAAGTTTCAAAGAGCTAGCACAAACCGTGTTTGATTTAGAGTTCCAAATACATGTATCCATATAGGAGAAAACAGAGTGAAACCTAAATATGAAAACCGTTACTGCAAAGGAACGGTTTAACCTAGAAGAACGAAATTTGGAGAGCCAAGTGGGATTGGTGTACTGATCATTACCTGCAAGTATCATCAAGATTGGGTGAAAAAATGTTTGCTGAGATTTCAGGAAACTCGTAGTTTTTTGGAAGCTTGGCAACCCCTTTCAATGAAAGTGATTCTCGTCAGTCTCTGCTTGGGGCTACTTCAATAGGACCCAATCTATAGCGATAGAACTTGGAACTACATGATTGTGCCAAGTTTCAAAGAGCTAGCACAAACCGTGTTTGATTTAGAGTTCCAACTACATGTATCCATATAGGAGAAAACAGAGTGAAACCTAAACATGAAAACGGTTTCTGCAAAGGAACGGTTTAACCTAGAAGAACGAAATTTGGTGAGCCAAGTGGAATTGGTGTACTGATCGTTACCTGCCAGTATCATCAAGATTGGGTGAAAAAATGTTTGCTGAGATTTCAAGAAAGTCGTAGTTTTTTTGAAGATTGGCAACACCTTTCAATGAAATTGATTCTCGTCAGTCTCTGCATGGGGCTACTACAATAGGACACAAGCCACAGCGATAGAACTTGGAACTACATTATTGTGCCAAGTTTCAAAGAGCTAGCACAAACCATGTTTGATTTAGAGTTCCAACTACATGTATCCATATAGGAGAAAACAGAGTGAAACCTAAACATAAAAACGGTTACTGCAAAGGAACGGTTTAACCTAGAAGAACGAAATTTGGTGAGCCAAGTGGGATTGGTGTACTTATCATTACCTGCCAGTATCATCAAGATTGGGTGAAAAAAGGTTTGCTGAGATTTCAGGAAACTCGTCGATTTTTGGAAGCTTGGCAACCCTTTTCAATGAAAGTGATTCTCGTCAGTCTCTGCTTGGGGCTACTTCAATAGGACACAAACCGTAGCGATAGAACTTGGAACTACATTATTGTGCCAAGTTTCAAAGAGCTAGCACGAACCGTGTTTGATTTAGAGTTCCAAATACATGTATCCATATAGGAACAAACAGAGTGCAACCTAAACCTGAAGAGGGTTACTGCAAAGGAACGGTTTAAGCTAGAAGAACGAAATTTGGAGAGCCAAGTGGGATTGGTGTACTGATCATTACCTGCCAGTATCATCAAGATTGGTTGAAAAAATGTTTGCTGAGATTTCAGGAAACTCATAGTTCTTTGGAAGCTTGGCAACCCCTTTCAATGAAAGTGATTCTCGTCAGTCTCTGCTTGGGGCTACTTCAATAGGACACAAACCATAGCGATAGAACTTGGAACTACATGATTGTGCCAAGTTTCAAAGAGCTAGCACAAACCGTGTTTGATTTAGAGTTCCAACTACATGTATCCATACCTGAGAAAACAGAGTGAAACCTAAACATGAAAAGGGTTACTGCAAAGGAACGGTTTAACATAGAGGAACGAAATTTGGTGAGCCAAGTGGGATTGGTGTACTGATCGTTACCTGCCAGTATCATCAAGATTGGGTGAAAAAATGTTTCCTGAGATTTCAGGAAACTTGTAATTTTTTGGAAGCTTGGCAACCCCTTTCAATGAAAGTGATTCTCGTCAGTCTATGCTTGGGGCTACTTCAATAGGACACAAACCAAAGCGATAGAACTTGGAACTACATTATAAACTACATTATAGTGCCAAGTTTCAAAGAGCTAACACAAACCGTGTTTGATTTAGAGTTCCAACTACATGTATCCATAAAGGAGAAAACAGAGTGAAACCTAAACATCAAAACGGTTACTGCAAAGGAACGGTTTAACCTAGAAGAACGAAATTTGGTGAGCCAAGTGGGATTGGTGTACTGATCATTACCTGCAAGTATCATAAAATTTGGGTGAAAAAATGTTTGCTGGGATTTCAGGAAACTCGTAGTTTTTTGGAAGCTTGGCAACCCCTTTCAATGAAAGTGATTCTCGTCAGTCTCTGCTTGGGGCTAGTTCAATAGGACCCAATCTATAGCGATAGAACTTGGAACTACATGATTGTGCCAAGTTTCAAAGAGCTAGCACAAACCGTGTTTGATTTAGAGTTCCAACTACATGTATCCATATAGGAGAAAACAGAGTGAAACCTAAACATGAAAACGGTTTCTGCAAATGAACGGTTTAACCTAGAAGAACGAAATTTGGTGAGCCAAGTGGAAGTGGTGTACTGATCGTTACCTGCCAGTATCATCAACATTGGGTGAAAAAATGTTTGCTGAGATTTCAAGAAACTCGTAGTTTTTTTGAAGATTGGCAACCCGTATCAATGAAAGTGATTCTCGTCAGTCTCTGCTTGGGGCTACTACAATAGGACACAAGCCACAGCGATAGCACTTGGAACTACATTATTGTGCCAAGTTTCAAAGAGCTAGCACAAACCATGTTTTATTTAGAGTTCCAACTACATGTATCCATATACGAGAAAACAGAGTGAAACCTAAACATGAAAACGGTTACAGCAAAGGAACGGTTTAACCTAGAAGAACGAAATTTGGTGAGCCAAGTGGGATTGGTGTACTTATCATTACCTGCCAGTATCATCAAGATTGGGTGAAAAAATGTTTGCTGAGATTTCAGGAAACTCGTTGAATTTTTGAAGCTTGGCAACCCGTTTCAATGAAAGTGATTCTCGTCAGTCTCTGCTTGGGGCTACTTCAATTGGACACAAACCGTAGCGATAGAACTTGGAACTACATTATTGTGCCAAGTTTCAAAGAGCTAGCACAAACCGTGTTTGATTTAGAGCTCCAACTACATGTATCCATATAGGAGAAAATAGAGTGAAACCTAAACATGAAAAGGGTTACTGCAAAGGAACGGTTTAAGATAGAAGAACGAAATTTGGTGAGCCAAGTGGGATTGGTGTACTGATCATTACCTGCAAGTATCATCAAGATTGGGTGAAAAAATGTTTGCTGAGATTTCAGGAAACTCGTAGTTTTTTGGAAGCTTGGGAACCCCTTTCTATGAAAGTGATTCTCGTCAGTCTCTGCTTGGGGTTACTTCAATAGGACACAAACCATAGCGATAGAACTTGGAACTACATTTTTATGCCAAGTTTCAAAGAGCTAGCACAAACCGTGTTTGATTTAGAGTTCCAAATACATGTATCCATATAGGAGAAAACAGAGTGAAACCTAAATATGAAAACCGTTACTGCAAAGGAACGGATTAAGCTAGAAGAACGAAATTTGGAGAGCCAAGTGGGATTGTTGTACTGATCATTACCTGCATGTATCATCAAGATTGGGTGAAAAAATGTTTGCTAAGATTTCAGGAAACTCGTAGTTTTTTGGAAGCTTGGCAACCCTTTTCAATGAAAGTGATTCTCGTCAGTCTCTGCTTGGGCCTACTTCAACAGGACAGAAAACGTAGCGATAGTACTTGGAAGTACATTTTTGTGCCATGTTTCAAAGAGCTAGCACGAACCGTGTTTGATTTAGATTTCCAACTACATGTATCCATATAGGAGAAAACAGAGTGACACCTAAACATGAAAAGGGTTACTGCAAAGGAACGGTTTAAGCTAGAAGAACGAAATTTGGAGAGCCAAGTGGGATTGGTGTACTGATCATTACCTGCGATTATCATCAAGATTGGCTGAAAAAAATGTTTGCTGAGATTTCAGGAAACTCGTAGTTTTTTGGAAGCTAAGCAACCCCTTTCAATGAAAGTGATTCTCGTCAGTCTCTACTTGGGGCTACTTCAATAGGACACAAACCGTAGCGATAGAACTTGGAACTACATTATTGTGCCAAGTTTCAAAGAGCTAGCACAAACCATGTTTGATTTAGAGTTCCAACTACATGTATCCATATAGGAGAAAAGAGAGTGAAACCTAAACATGAAAACGGTTACTGCAAATGAACGGTTTAACCTAGAAAAACGAAATTTGGTGAGCCAAGTGGGATTGGTGTACTGATCATTACCTGCCAGTATCATCAAGATTGGGTGAAAAAAGGTTTGCTGAGATTTCAGGAAACTCGTAGATTTTTGGAAGCTTGGCAACCCGTATCAATGAAAGTGATTCTCGTCAGTCTCTGCTTGGGACTACTTCAATAGGACACAAACCGTAGCGATAGAACTTGGAACTACATTATTGTGCCAAGTTTCAAAGAGCTAGCACAAACCATGTTTGATTTAGAGTTCCAACTACATGAATCCATATAGGAGAAAACAGAGTGAAACCTAAACATGAAAACGGTTACTGCAAAGGAACGGTTTAACCTAGAAGAACGAAATTTGGAGAGCCAAGTGGGATTTTTGTACTTATCATTACCTGCCAGTATCATCAAGATTGGGTGAAAAAAGGTTTGCTGAGATTTCAGGAAACTCGTAGTTTTTTGGAAGCTTGGCAACCCCTTTCAATGAAAGTGATTCTCGTCAGTCTCTGCTTGGGGCTACTTCAATAGGACACAATCCATAGCGATAGAACTTGGAACTACATTATTGTGCCAAGTTTCAAAGAGCTAGCACAAGCCGTGTTTGATTTAGAGTTCCAAATACATGTATCCATATAGAAAAAAACAGAGTGAAACCTAAATCTGAAAAGGGTTACTGCAAAGGAACTGTTTAAGCTAGAAGAACGAAATTTGGAGAGCCAAGTGGGATTTTTGTACTGATCATTACCTGCCAGTATCATCAAGATTGGGTGAAAAAATGTTTGCTGAAATTTCAGGAAACTCGTAGTTTTTTGGAAGCTTGGCAACCCTTTTCAATGAAAGTGATTCTCGTCAGTCTCTGCTTGGGGCTACTTCAATAGGACACAAACCATAGCGATAGAACTTGGAACTACATTATTGTGCCAAGTTTCAAACAGCTAGCACAAGCCGTGTTTGATTTAGAGTTCCAAATACATGTATCCATATAGGAGAAAACAGAGTGAAACCTAAATATGAAAACGGTTACTGCAATGGAACGGTTTAACATAGAAGAACGAAATTTGGTGAGCCAAGTGGGATTGGTGTAATGATCATTACCTGCAAGTATCATCAAGATTAGGTGAAAAAATGTTTGCTGAGATTTCAGGAAACTCGTAGTTTTTTGGAAGCTTGGCAACCCCTTTCAATGAAAGTGATTCTCGTCTCTCTCTGCTTGGGGCTACTTCAATAGGACACAAACATTAGCGATAGAACTTGGAACTACATTATTGTGCCAAGTTTCAAAGAGCTAGCACAAACCTTGTTTGATTTAGAGTTCCAATTTCATGTATCCATATAAGAAAAAACAGAGTGAAAGCTAAACTTGAAAAGGGTTACTGCAAAGGAACTGTTTAAGCTAGAACAACGAAATTTGGAGAGCCAAGTGGAATTGGTGTACTGATCATTACCTGCATGTATCATCAAGATTGGGTGAAAAAATGTTTGCTAAGATTTCAGAAACTCGTAGTTTTTTGGAAGCTTGGCAACCCTTTTCAATGAAAGTGATTCTCGTCAGTCTCTGCTTGGGCCTACTTCAATAGGACAGAAAACGTTGCGATAGAACTTGGAAGTACATTTTTGTGCCAAGTTTCAAAGAGCTAGCACGAACCGTGTTTGATTTAGAGTTCCAACTACATGTATTCATATAGGAGAAAAGAGAGTGAAACCTAAACATGAAAACGGTTACTGCAAATGAACGGTTTAACCTAGAAAAACGAAATTTGGTGAGCCAAGTGGGATTGGTGTACTGATGATTACCTGCCAGTATCATCAAGATTGGGTGAAAAAAGGTTTGCTGAGATTTCAGGAAACTCGTAGATTTTTGGAAGCTTGGCAACCCGTATCAATGAAAGTGATTCTCGTCAGTCTCTGCTTGGGACTACTTCAATAGGACACAAACCGTAGCGATAGAACTTGGAACTACATTATTGTGCCAAGTTTCAAAGAGCTAGCACAAACCGTGTTTGATTTAGAGTTCCAAATACATGTATCCATATAGGAGAAAATAGAGTGAAACCTAAACATGAAAAGGGTTACTGCAAAGGAACGGTTTAAGATAGAAGAACGAAATTTGGTGAGCCAAGTGGGATTGGTGTACTGATCATTACCTGCGAGTATCATCAAGATTGGGTGAAAAAATGTTTGCTGAGATTTCAGGAACTCGTAGTTTTTTGGAAGCTTTGCAACCCCTTTCAATGAAAGTGATTCTCGTCAGTCTCTGCTTGGGGCTAGTTCAATAGGACCCAATCCGTTGCGATAGAACTTGGAACTACATGATTGTGCCAAGTTTCAAAGAGCTAGCACAAGCCGTGTTTGATTTAGAGTTCCAACTACATGTATCCATATAGGAGAAAACAGAGTGAAACCTAAACATGAAAATGGTTACTGCAAAGGAACGGTTTAACCTAGAAGAACGAAATTTGGTGAGCCAAGTGGAATTGGTGTACTGATCGTTACCTGCCAGTATCATCAAGATTGGGTGAAAAAATGTTTGCTGAGATTTCAAGAAACTCGTAGTTTTTTGGAAGATTGGCAACCCCTTTCAATGAAAGTGATTCTCGTCAGTCTCTGCTTGGGGCTACTACAATAGGACACAAGCCACAGCGATAGAACTTGGAAATACATTATTGTGCCAAGTTTCAAAGAGCTAGCACAAACCATGTTTGATTTAGAGTTCCAACTACATGTATCCATATAGGAGAAAACAGAGTGAAACCTAAACATGAAAACGGTTACTGCAAAGGAACGGTTTAACCTAGAAGAACGAAATTTGGTGAGCCAAGTGGGATTGGTGTACTTATCATTACCTGCCAGTATCATCAAGATTGGGTGAAAAAAGGTTTGCTGAGATTTCAGGAAACTCGTCGATTTTTGGAAGCTTGGCAACCCGTTTCAATGAAAGTGATTCTCGTCAGTCTCTGCTTGGGGCTACTTCAATAGGACACAAACCGTAGCGATAGAACTTGGAACTACATTATTGTGCCAAGTTTCAAAGAGCTAGCACGAACCTTGTTTGAATTAGAGTTCCAAATACATGTATCCATATAGGAACAAACAGAGTGAAACCTAAACCTGAAAAGGGTTACTGCAAAGGAACGGTTTAAGCTAGAAGAACGAAATTTGGAGAGCCAAGTGGGATTGGTGTACTGATCATTACCTGCAAGTATCATCAAGATTGGGTGAAAAAATGTTTGCTGAGATTTCAGGAAACTCGTAGTTTTTTGGAAGCTGGGCAACCCCTTTCAATGAAACTGATTCTCGTCAGTCTCTGCTTGGTTCTACTTCAATAGGACACAAACCATAGCGATAGAACTTGGAACTACATTATTGTGCCAAGTTTCAAAGAGCTAGCACAAACCGTGTTTGATTTAGAGTTCCAACTACATGTATCCATATAGGAAAAAACAGAGTGAAACCTAAACTTGAAAAGGGTTACTGCAAAGGAACTGTTTAAGCTAGAAGAACGAAATTTGGAGAGCCAACTGGGATTGGTGTACTGATCATTACCTGCCAGTATCATCAAGATTGGTTGAAAAAATGTTTGCTGAGATTTCAGGAAACTCGTAGTTTTTTAAAAGCTTGGCAACCCTTTTCAATGAAAGTGATTCTCGTCAGTCTCTGCTTGGGGCTACTTCAATAGGACACAAACCGTAGTGATAGAACTTGGAACTACATTATTGTGCCAAGTTTCAAAGAGCTAGCAAAAACCATGTTTGATTTAGAGTTCCAACTACATGTATCCATATAGGAGAAAAGAGAGTGAAACCTAAACATGAAAACGGTTACTGCAAATGAAGGGTTTAACCTAGAAGAACGAAATTTGGTGAGCCAAGTGGGATTGGTGTACTGATCATTACCTGCCAGTATCATCAAGATTGGGTGAAAAAAGGTTTGCTGAGATTTCAGGAAACTCGCAGTTTTTTGGAAGCTTGGCAACCCCTTTCAATGAAAGTGATTCTCGTCAGTCTCTGCTTGGGGCTACTTCAATAGGACACAAACTGTAGCGATAGAACTTGGAACTACATTATTGTGCCAAATTTCAAAGAGCTAGCACGAACCGTGTTTGATTTAGAGTTCCAAATACATGTATCCATATAGGAAAAAACAGAGTGAAACCTAAACCTGAAAAGGGTTACTGCAAAGGAACGGTTTAAGCTAGAAGAACGAAATTTGGAGAGCCAAGTGGGATTGGTGTACTGATCATTACCTGCAAGTATCATCAAGATTAGGTGAAAAAATGTTTGCTGAGATTTCAGGAAACTCGTAGTTTTTTGGAACCTTGGCAACCCCTTTCAATGAAAGTGATTCTCGTCAGTCTCTGCTTGGGGCTACTTCAATAGGACACAAACCATCGCTATAGAACTTGGAACTACATTATTGTGCCAAGTTTCAAAGAGCTAGCACAAACCTTGTTTGATTTAGAGTTCCAACTACATGTATCCATATAGGAAAAAACAGAGTGAAACCTAAACTTGAAAATGGTTACTGCAAAGGAACTGTTTAAGCTAGAAGAACGAAATTTGGAGAGCCAATTGGAATTGGTGTACTGATCATTACCTGCTTGTATCATCAAGATTGGGTGAAAAAATGTTTGCTAAGATTTCAGGAAACTCGTAGTTTTTTGGAAGCTTGGCAACCCTTTTCAATGAAAGTGATTCTCGTCAGTCTCTGCTTGGGCCTACTTCAACAGGACAGAAAACGTAGCGATAGTACTTGGAAGTACATTTTTGTGCCATGTTTCAAAGAGCTAGCACGAACCGTGTTTGATTTAGAGTTCCAACTACATGTATCCATATAGGAGAAAAGAGAGTGAAACCTAAACATGAAAACGGTTACTGTAAATGAACGGTTTAACCTAGAAAAACGAAATTTGGTGAGCCAAGTGGGATTGGTGTACTGATCATTACCTGCCAGTATCATCAAGATTGGTTGAAAAAAATGTTTGCTGAGATTTCAGGAAACTCATAGTTCTTTGGAAGCTTGGCAACCCCTTTCAATGAAAGTTATTCTCGTCAGTCTCTGCTTGGGGCTACTTCAATAGGACACAAACCATAGCGATAGAACTTGGAACTACATTATTGTGCCAAGTTTCAAAGAGCTAGCACAAACCGTGTTTGATTTAGAGTTCCAAATACATGTATCCATATAGGAGAAAACAGAGTGAAACCTAAATATGAAAACCGTTACTGCAAAGGAACGGTTTAACCTAGAAGAACGAAATTTGGAGAGCCAAGTGGGATTGGTGTACTGATCATTACCTGCAAGTATCATCAAGATTGGGTGAAAAAATGTTTGCTGAGATTTCAGGAAACTCGTAGTTTTTTGGAAGCTTGGCAACCCCTTTCAATGAAAGTGATTCTCGTCAGTCTCTGCTTGGGGCTACTTCAATAGGACCCAATCTATAGCGATAGAACTTGGAACTACATGATTGTGCCAAGTTTCAAAGAGCTAGCACAAACCGTGTTTGATTTAGAGTTCCAACTACATGTATCCATATAGGAGAAAACAGAGTGAAACCTAAACATGAAAACGGTTTCTGCAAAGGAACGGTTTAACCTAGAAGAACGAAATTTGGTGAGCCAAGTGGAATTGGTGTACTGATCGTTACCTGCCAGTATCATCAAGATTGGGTGAAAAAATGTTTGCTGAGATTTCAAGAAAGTCGTAGTTTTTTTGAAGATTGGCAACACCTTTCAATGAAATTGATTCTCGTCAGTCTCTGCATGGGGCTACTACAATAGGACACAAGCCACAGCGATAGAACTTGGAACTACATTATTGTGCCAAGTTTCAAAGAGCTAGCACAAACCATGTTTGATTTAGAGTTCCAACTACATGTATCCATATAGGAGAAAACAGAGTGAAACCTAAACATAAAAACGGTTACTGCAAAGGAACGGTTTAACCTAGAAGAACGAAATTTGGTGAGCCAAGTGGGATTGGTGTACTTATCATTACCTGCCAGTATCATCAAGATTGGGTGAAAAAAGGTTTGCTGAGATTTCAGGAAACTCGTCGATTTTTGGAAGCTTGGCAACCCTTTTCAATGAAAGTGATTCTCGTCAGTCTCTGCTTGGGGCTACTTCAATAGGACACAAACCGTAGCGATAGAACTTGGAACTACATTATTGTGCCAAGTTTCAAAGAGCTAGCACGAACCGTGTTTGATTTAGAGTTCCAAATACATGTATCCATATAGGAACAAACAGAGTGCAACCTAAACCTGAAGAGGGTTACTGCAAAGGAACGGTTTAAGCTAGAAGAACGAAATTTGGAGAGCCAAGTGGGATTGGTGTACTGATCATTACCTGCCAGTATCATCAAGATTGGGTGAAAAAATGTTTGCTGAAATTTCAGGAAACTCGTAGTTTTTTGGAAGCTGGGCAACCCCTTTCAATGAAAGTGATTCTCGTCAGTCTCTGCTTGGTTCTACTTCAATAGGACACAAACCATAGCGATAGAACTTGGAACTACATTATTGTGCCAAGTTTCAAAGAGCTAGCACAAACCGTGTTTGATTTAGAGTTCCAACTACATGTATCCATATAGGAAAAAACAGAGTGAAACCTAAACTTGAAAAGGGTTACTGCAAAGGAACTGTTTAAGCTAGAAGAACGAAATTTGGAGAGCCAAGTGGGATTGGTGTACTGATCATTACCTGCCAGTATCATCAAGATTGGGTGAAAAAATGTTTGCTAAGATTTCAGGAAACTCGTAGTTTTTTGGAAGCTTGGCGACCCTTTTCAATGAAAATGATTCTCGTCAGTCTCTGCTTGGGGCTACTACAATAGGACACAAACCGTAGCGATAGAACTTGGAACTACATTATTGTGCCAAGTTTCAAAGAGCTAGCAAAAACCATGTTTGATTTAGAGTTCCAACTACATGTATCCATATAAGAGAAAATAGAGTGAAACCTAAACATGAAAAGGGTTACTACAAAGGAACGGTTTAAGATAGAAGAACGAAATTTGGTGAGCCAAGTGGGATTGGTGTACTGATCATTACCTGCAAGTATCATCAAGATTGGGTGAAAAAATGTTTGCTGAGATTTCAGGAAACTCGTAGATTTTTGGAAGCTTGGCAACCCCTTTCAATGAAAGTGATTCTCGTCAGTCTCTGCTTGGGGCTACTTCAATAGGACACAAACCATAGCGATAGAACTTGGAACTACATTATTTTGCCAAGTTTCAAAGAGCTTGCACAAACCGTGTTTCATTTAGAGTTCCAACTACATGTATTCATATAGGAGCAAAAGGAGTGAAACCTAAACATGAAAACGGTTACTGCAAACGAATGGTTTAACCTAGAAGAACGAAATTTGGTGAGCCAAGTGGGATTGGTGTACTGATCATTACCTGCAAGTATCATAAAAATTGGGTGAAAAAATGTTTGCTGGGATTTCAGGAAACTCGTAGTTTTTTGGAAGCTTGGCAACCCCTTTCAATGAAAGTGATTCTCGTCAGTCTCTGCTTGGGGCTACTTCAATAGGACCCAATCTATAGCGATAGAACTTGGAACTACATGATTGTGCCAAGTTTCAAAGAGCTAGCACAAACCGTGTTTGATTTAGAGTTCCAACTACATGTATCCATATAGGAGAAAACAGAGTGAAACCTAAACATGAAAACGGTTTCTGCAAAGGAACGGTTTAACCTAGAAGAACGAAATTTGGTGAGCCAAGTGGAATTGGTGTACTGATCGTTACCTGCCAGTATCATCAAGATTGGGTGAAAAAAATGTTTGCTGAGATTTCAAGAAAGTCGTAGTTTTTTTGAAGATTGGCAACACCTTTCAATGAAATTGATTCTCGTCAGTCTCTGCATGGGGCTACTACAATAGGACACAAGCCACAGCGATAGAACTTTTGGAACTACATTATTGTGCCAAGTTTCAAAGAGCTAGCACAAACCATGTTTGATTTAGAGTTCCAACTACATGTATCCATATAGGAGAAAACAGAGTGAAACCTAAACATAAAAACGGTTACTGCAAAGGAACGGTTTAACCTAGAAGAACGAAATTTGGTGAGCCAAGTGGGATTGGTGTACTGATCATTACCTGCCAGTATCATCAAGATTGGGTGAAAAAATGTTTGCTGAAATTTCAGGAAACTCGTAGTTTTTTGGAAGCTGGGCAACCCCTTTCAATGAAAGTGATTCTCGTCAGTCTCTGCTTGGTTTCTACTTCAATAGGACACAAACCATAGCGATAGAACTTGGAACTACATTATTGTGCCAAGTTTCAAAGAGCTAGCACAAACCGTGTTTGATTTAGAGTTCCAACTACATGTATCCATATAGGAAAAAACAGAGTGAAACCTAAACTTGAAAAGGGTTACTGCAAAGGAACTGTTTAAGCTAGAAGAACGAAATTTGGAGAGCCAAGTGGGATTGGTGTACTGATCATTACCTGCCAGTATCATCAAGATTGGGTGAAAAAATGTTTGCTAAGATTTCAGGAAACTCGTAGTTTTTTGGAAGCTTGGCGACCCTTTTCAATGAAAATGATTCTCGTCAGTCTCTGCTTGGGGCTACTACAATAGGACACAAACCGTAGCGATAGAACTTGGAACTACATTATTGTGCCAAGTTTCAAAGAGCTAGCAAAAACCATGTTTGATTTAGAGTTCCAACTACATGTATCCATATAGGAGAAATAGAGTGAAACCTAAACATGAAAAGGGTTACTACAAAGGAACGGTTTAAGATAGAAGAACGAAATTTGGTGAGCCAAGTGGGATTGGTGTACTGATCATTACCTGCAAGTATCATCAAGATTGGGTGAAAAAATGTTTGCTGAGATTTCAGGAAACTCGTAGATTTTTGGAAGCTTGGCAACCCCTTTCAATGAAAGTGATTCTCGTCAGTCTCTGCTTGGGGCTACTTCAATAGGACACAAACCATAGCGATAGAACTTGGAACTACATTATTTTGCCAAGTTTCAAAGAGCTTGCACAAACCGTGTTCATTTTAGAGTTCCAACTACATGTATTCATATAGGAGCAAAAGGAGTGAAACCTAAACATGAAAACGGTTACTGCAAACGAATGGTTTTAACCTAGAAGAACGAAATTTGGTGAGCCAAGTGGGATTGGTGTACTGATCATTACCTGCAAGTATCATAAAAATTGGGTGAAAAATGTTTGCTGGGATTTCAGGAAACTCGTAGTTTTTTGGAAGCTTGGCAACCCCTTTCAATGAAAGTGATTCTCGTCAGTCTCTGCTTGGGGCTACTTCAATAGGACCCAATCTATAGCGATAGAACTTGGAACTACATGATTGTGCCAAGTTTCAAAGAGCTAGCACAAACCGTGTTTGATTTAGAGTTCCAACTACATGTATCCATATAGGAGAAAACAGAGTGAAACCTAACATGAAAACGGTTTCTGCAAAGGAACGGTTTAACCTAGAAGAACGAAATTTGGTGAGCCAAGTGGAATTGGTGTACTGATCGTTACCTGCCAGTATCATCAAGATTGGGTGAAAAAATGTTTGCTGAGATTTCAAGAAAGTCGTAGTTTTTTTGAAGATTGGCAACACCTTTCAATGAAATTGATTCTCGTCAGTCTCTGCATGGGGCTACTACAATAGGACACAAGCCACAGCGATAGAACTTGGAACTACATTATTGTGCCAAGTTTCAAAGAGCTAGCACAAACCATGTTTGATTTAGAGTTCCAACTACATGTATCCATATAGGAGAAAACAGAGTGAAACCTAAACATAAAAACGGTTACTGCAAAGGAACGGTTAACCTAGAAGAACGAAATTTGGTGAGCCAAGTGGGATTGGTGTACTTATCATTACCTGCCAGTATCATCAAGATTGGGTGAAAAAAGGTTTGCTGAGATTTCAGGAAACTCGTAGATTTTTGGAAGCTTGGCAACCCTTTTCAATGAAAGTGATTCTCGTCAGTCTCTGCTTGGGGCTACTTCAATAGACACAAAACCGTAGCGATAGAACTTGGAACTACATTATTGTGCCAAGTTTCAAAGAGCTAGCACAAACCGTGTTTGATTTAGAGATCCAACTACATGTATCCATATAGAAAAAACAGAGTGAAACCTAAATCTGAAAAGGGTTACTGCAAAGGAACTGTTTAAGCTAGAAGAACGAAATTTGGAGAGCCAAGTGGGATTGTTGTACTGATCATTACCTGCATGTATCATCAAGATTGGGTGAAAAAATGTTTGCTGAGATTTCAGGAAACTCGTAGTTTTTTGGAAGCTTGGCAACCCTTTTCAATGAAAGTGATTCTCGTCAGTCTCTGCTTGGGGCTACTTCAATAGGACACAAACCATAGCGATAGAACTTGGAACTACGTTATTGTGCAAGTTTCAAAGAAGCTAGCACAACCGTGTTTGATTTAGAGTTCCAAATACATGTATCCATATAGGAGAAAACAGAGTGAAACCTAAATATGAAAACGGTTACTGCAAAGGAACGGTTTAACCTAGAAGAACGAAATTTGGTGAGCCAAGTGGGATTGGTGTACTGATCATTACCTGCCAGTATCATCAAGATTGGGTGAAAAAAGGTTTGCTGAGATTTCAGGAAACTCGTAGATTTTTGGAAGCTTGGCAACACCTTTCAATGAAATTGATTCTCGTCAGTCTCTGCTTGGGGCTACTACAATAGGACACAAGCCACAGCGATAGAACTTGGAACTACATTATTGTGCAAGTTTCAAAGAGCTAGCACAAACCATGTTTGATTTAGAGTTCCAACTACATGTATCCATATAGGAGAAAACAGAGTGAAACCTAAACATAAAAACGGTTACTGCAAAGGAACGGTTTAACCTAGAAGAACGAAATTTGGTGAGCCAAGTGGGATTGGGGTACTTATCATTACCTGCCAGTATCATCAAGATTGGGTGAAAAAAGTTTTGCTGAGATTTCAGGAAACTCGTCGATTTTTGGAAGCTTGGCAACCCTTTTCAATGAAAGTGATTCTTGTCAGTCTCTGCTTGGGGCTACTTCAATAGGACACAAACCGTAGCGATAGAACTTGGAACTACATTATTGTGCCAAGTTTCAAAGAGCTAGCACAAACCGTGTTTGATTTAGAGTTCCAACTACATGTATCCATATAGGAGAAAATAGAGTGAAACCTAAACATGAAAAGGGTTACTGCAAAGGAACGGTTTTAAGATAGAAGAACGAAATTTGGTGAGCAAAGTGGGATTGGTGTACTGATCATTACCTGCAAGTATCATCAAGATTGGGTGAAAAAATGTTTGCTGAGATTTCAGGAAACTCGTAGTTTTTTGGAAGCTTGGCAACCCCTTTCAATGAAAGTGATTCTCGTCAGTCTCTGCTTGGGGCTACTTCAATAGGACACAAACCATAGCGATAGAACTTGGAACTACATTTTTATGCCAAGTTTCAAAGAGCTAGCACAAACCGTGTTTGATTTAGAGTTCCAACAACATGTATCCATATAGGGAAAAACAGAGTGAAACCTAAATCTGAAAAGGGTTACTGCAAAGGAACTGTTTAAGCTAGAAGAACGAAATTTGGAGCAGCCAAGTGGGATTGTTGTACTGATCATTACCTGCATGTATCATCAAGATTGGGTGAAAAAATGTTTGCTGAGATTTCAGGAAACTCGTAGTTTTTTGGAAGCTTGGCAACCCTTTTCAATGAAAGTGATTCTCGTCAGTCTCTGCTTGGGGCTACTTCAATAGGACACAAACCATAGCGATAGAACTTGGAACTACGTTATTGTGCCAAGTTTCAAAGAGCTAGCACAAACCGTGTTTGATTTAGAGTTCCAAATACATGTATCCATATAGGAGAAAACAGAGTGAACCTAAATATGAAAACGGTTACTGGAAAGGAACGGTTTAACCTAGAAGAACGAAATTTGGTGAGCCAAGTGGGATTGGTTTACTGATCAGTACCTGCCAGTATCATCAATATTGGGTGAAAAAATGTTTGCTGAGATTTCAGGAAACTCGTAGTTTTTTTGGAAGCTTGGCAACCCCTTTAAATGAAAGTGATTCTCGTCAGTCTCTGCTTGGGGCTACTTCAATAGGACACAAACCTTAGCGATAGAACTTGGAACTACATTATTGTGCCAAGTTTCAAAGAGCTAGCACGAACCGTGTTTGATTTAGAGTTCCAAATACATGTATCCATATAGGAAAAAACAGAGTGAAACCTAAACCTGAAAAGGGTTACTGCAAAGGAACGGTTTAAGCTAGAAGAACGAAATTTGGTGAGCCAAGTGGGATTGGTGTACTGATCATTACCTGCAAGTATCATCAAGATTGGGTGAAAAAATGTTTGCTGGGATTTCAGGAAACTCGTAGTTTTTTGGAAGCTTGGCAACCGCATTCAATGAAAGTGATTCTCGTCAGTCTCTGCTTGGGGCTAGTTCAATAGGACCCAATCCATAGCGATAGAACTTGGAACTACATGATTGTGCCAAGTTTCAAAGAGCTAGCACAAAACCGTGTTTGATTTAGAGTTCCAACTACATGTATCCATATAGGAGAAAACAGAGTGAAACCTAAATATGAAAACGGTTACTGCAAAGGAACGGTTTAACCTAGAAGAACGAAATTTGGTGAGCCAAGTGGAATTGGTGTACTGATCGTTACCTGCCAGTATCATCAAGATTGGGTGAAAAAATGTTTGCTGAGATTTCAAGAAACTCGTAGTTTTTTGGAAGATTGGCAACCCCTTTCAATGAAAGTGATTCTCGTCAGTCTCTGCTTGGGGCTACTACAATAGGACACAAGCCACAGCGATAGAACTTGGAACTACATTATGGTGCCAAGTTTCAAAGAGCTAGCACAAACCATGTTTGATTTAGATTTCCAACTACATGTATCCATATAGGAGAAAACAGAGTGAAACCTAAACATGAAAACGGTTACTGCAAAGGAACTGTTTAAGCTAGAAGAACGAAATTTGGAGAGCCAAGTGGAATTGGTGTACTGATCATTACCTGCATGTATCATCAAGATTGGGTGAAAAAATGTTTGCTAAGATTTCAGGAAACTCGTAGTTTTTGGAAGCTTGGCAACCCTTTTCAATGAAAGTGATTCTCGTCAGTCTCTGCTTGGGCCTACTTCAATAGGACAGAAAACGTAGCGATAGAACTTGGAAGTACATTTTTGTGCCAAGTTTAAAAGAGCTAGCATGAACCGTGTTTGATTTAGAGTTCCAACTACATGTATCCATATAGGAGAAAGAGAGTGAAACCTAAAACATGAAAACGGTTACTGCAAATGAACGGTTTAACCTAGAAAAACGACATTTGGTGAGCCAAGTGGGATTGGTGTACTGATCATTACCTGCCAGTATCATCAAGATTGGGTGAAAAAAAGGTTTGCTGAGATTTCAGGAAACTCGTAGATTTTTGGAAGCTTGGCAACCCGTATCAATGAAGTGATTCTCGTCAGTCTCTGCTTGGGGCTACTTCAATAGGACACAAACCGTAGCGATAGAACTTGGAACTACATTATTGTGCCAAGTTTCAAAGAGCTAGCATAAACCGTGTTTGATTTAGAGTTCCAACTACATGTATCCATATAGGAACAAACAGAGTGAAACCTAAACTTGAAAAGGGTTACTGCAAAGGAACTATTTAAGCTAGAAGAACGAAATTTGGAGAGCCAAGTGGGATTGGTGTACTGATCATTACCTGCCAGTATCATCAAGATTGGGTGAAAAAAATGTTTGCTAAGATTTCAGGAAACTCGTAGTTTTTTGGAAGCTTGGCAACCCTTTTCAATGAAAGTGATTCTCGTCAGTCTCTGCTTGGGGCTACTTCAAGAGGACACAATACGTAGTGATAGAACTTGGAACTACATTATTGTGCCAAGTTTCAAAGAGCTAGCACGAACCGTGTTTGATTTAGAGTTCCAACTACATGTATCCATATAGGAGAAAACAGAGTGAAACCTAAACATGAAAAGGGTTACTGCAAAGGAACGGTTTAAGCTAGAAGAACGTAATTTGGTGAGCCAAGTGGGATTGGTGTACTGATCATTACCTGCGAGTATCATCAAGATTGGGTGAAAAAATGTTTGCTGAGATTTCAGGAAACTCGTAGTTTTTTGGAAGCTTAGCAACCCCTTTCAATGAAAGTGATTCTCGTCAGTCTCTGCTTGGGGCTACTTCAATAGGACACAAACCGTAGCGATAGAACTTGGAACTACATTATTGTGCCAAGTTTCAAAGAGCTAGCACAAACCATGTTTGATTTAGAGTTCCAACTACATGTATCCATATAGGAGAAAAGAGAGTGAAACCTAAACATGAAAACGGTTACTGCAAATGAACGGTTTAACCTAGAAAAACGAAATTTGGTGAGCCAAGTGGGGATTGGTGTACTGATCATTACCTGCCAGTATCATCAAGATAGGGTGAAAAAATGTTTGCTAAGATTTCAGGAAACTCGTAGTTTTTTGGAAGCTTGGCAACCCTTTTCAATGAAAGTGATTCTCGTCAGTCTCTGCTTGGGGCTACTTCAAGAGGACACAATTCGTAGTGATAGAACTTGGAACTACATTATTGTGCCAAGTTTCAAAGAGCTAGCACGAACCGTGTTTGATTTAGAGTTCCAACTACATGTATCCATATAGGAGAAAACAGAGTGAAACCTAAACATGAAAAGGGTTACTGCAAAGGAACGGTTTAAGCTAGAAGAACGTAATTTGGTGAGCCAAGTGGGATGGTGTACTGATCATTACCTGCGAGTATCATCAAGATTGGGTGAAAAAAATGTTGGCTGAGATTTCAGGAAACTCGTAGTTTTTTGGAAGCTTAGCAACCCCTTTCAATGAAAGTGATTCTCGTCAGTCTCTGCTTGGGGCTACTTCAATAGGACACAAACCGTAGCGATAGAACTTGGAACTACATTATTGTGCCAAGTTTCAAGAGCTAGCACAAACCATGTTTGATTTAGAGTTCCAACTACATGTATCCATATAGGAGAAAAGAGAGTGAAACCTAAACATGAAACGGTTACTGCAAATGAACGGTTTAACCTAGAAAAAACGAAATTTGGTGAGCCAAGTGGGATTGGTGTACTGATCATTACCTGCCAGTATCATCAAGATTGGTTGAAAAAAATGTTTGCTGAGATTTCAGGAAACTCGTAGTGTTTTGGAAGCTTGGCAACCCCTTTCAATGAAAGTGATTCTCGTCAGTTTCTGCTTGGGGCTACTTCAATAGGACACAAACAATAGCGATAGAACTTGGAACTACATTATTGTGCCAAGCTTCAAAGAGCTAGCACAAACCGTGTTTGATTTAGAGTTCCAACTACATGTATCCATATATGAGAAAATAGAGTGAAACCTAAATATGAAAAGGGTTACTGCAAAGGAACGGTTTAAGATAGAAGAACGAAATTTGGTGAGCCAAGTGGAATTGGTGTACTGATCATTACCTGCAAGTATCATCAAGATTGGGTGAAAAAATGTTTGCTGAGATTTCAGGAAACTCGTAGTTTTTTTGAAGCTTGGCAACCCCTTTCAATGAAAGTGATTCTCGTCAGTCTCTGCTTGGGGCTACTTCAATAGGACACAAACCATAGCGATAGAACTTGGAACTACATTATTGTGCCAAGTTTCAAAGAGCTTGCACAAACCGTGTTTCATTTAGAGTTCCAACTACATGTATCCATATAGGAGCAAACGGAGTGAAACCTAAACATGAAAACGGTTACTGCAAACGAATGGTTTAACCTAGAAGAACGAAATTTGGTGAGCCAAGTGGGATTGGTGTACTGATCATTACCTGCAAGTATCATAAAAATTGGGTGAAAAAATGTTTGCTGGGATTTCAGGAAACTCGTAGTTTTTTGGAAGCTTGGCAACCCCTTTCAATGAAAGTGATTCTCGTCAGTCTCTGCTTGGGGCTAGTTCAATAGGACCCAATCTGTAGCGATAGAACTTGGAAATACATTATTGTGCCAAGTTTCAAAGAGCTAGCACAAACCGTGTTTGATTTAGAGTTCCAACTACATGTATCCATATAGGAGAAAACAGAGTGAAACCTAAACATGAAAACGGTTTCTGCAAAGGAACGGTTTAACCTAGAAGAACGAAATTTGGTGAGCCAAGTGGGAATTGGTGTACTGATCGTTACCTGCCAGTATCATCAAGATTGGGTGAAAAAATGTTTGCTGAGATTTCAAGAAACTCGTAGTTTTTTGAAGATTGGCAACCCCTTTCAACGAAATTTATTCTCGTCAGTCTCTGCTTGGGGCTACTACAATAGGACACAAGCCACAGCGATAGCACTTGGAACTACATTATTGTGCCATGTTTCAAAGAGCTAGCACAAACCATGTTTTATTTAGAGTTCCAACTACATGTATCCATATAGGAGAAAACAGAGTGAAACCTAAACATGAAAACGGTTACAGCAAAGGAACGGTTTAACCTAGAAGAACGAAATTTGGTGAGCCAAGTGGGATGGGGTGTACTTATCATTACCTGCCAGTATCATCAAGATTGGGTGAAAAAATGTTTGCTGAGATTTCAGGAAACTCGTTGATTTTTTGAAGCTTGGCAACCCCTTTCAATGAAAGTGATTCTCGTCAGTCTCTGCTTGGGGCTACTTCAATAGGACACAAACCATAGCGATAGAACTTGGAACTACATTATTGTGCCAAGTTTCAAAGAGCTAGCACAAACCGTGTTTGATTTAGAGTTCCAAATACATGTATCCATATAGGAGAAAACAGAGTGAAACCTAAATATGAAAACCATTACTGCAAAGGAACGGTTTAACATAGAAGAACGAAATTTGGTGAGCCAAGTGGGATTGGTGTACTGATCATTACCTGCAAGTATCATCAAGATTGGGTGAAAAAATGTTTGCTGGGATTTCAGGAAACTCATAGTTTTTTGAAGCTTGGCAACCCCTTTCATTGAAAGTGATTCTCGTCAGTCTCTGCTTGGGGCTAGTTCAATAGGACCCAATCCATAGCGATAGAACTTGGAACTACATGATTGTGCCAAGTTTCAAAGAGCTAGCACAAACCGTGTTTGATTTTAGAGTTCCAACTACATGTATCCATATAGGAGAAAACAGAGTGAAACTTAAACATGAAAACGGTTACTGCAAAGGAAACGGTTTAACCTAGAAGAACG
>NW_027553045.1:0-47924 GCF_045843805.1 Urocitellus parryii
GTAGTTGGAACTCTAAATCAAACACGGTTTGTGCTAGCTCTTTGAAACTTGACACAATAATGTAGTTCCAAGTTCTATCGCTATGGTTTGTGTGCTATTGAAGTAGCCCCAAGCAGAGACTGACGAGAATCCCATTCATGGAAAGGGGTTGCCAGGCTTCCAAAAAACTGCGAGTTTCCTGAAATCTCAGCAAACATTTTTTTCACCCAGTCTTGATGATACTTCCATTTAATGATTAGTACACCAATCCCACTTGGCTCACCAAATTTCGTTCTTCTAGGTTAAACCGTTCCTTTGCAGTAATCGTTTTCATATTTAGGTTTCACTCTGTTTTCTCCTATATAGATACATGTAGTTGGAACTCTAAATCAAACACGGTTTGTGCTAGCTCTTTGAAACTTGGCACAATAATGTAGTTTCAAGTTCTATCGCTAGGGTTTTGTGCTATTGAAGTACCCCAAGCAGAGACTGACGAGAATCCCTTTCATTGAAAGGGGATGCCAAGCTTCCAAAAAACTACGAGTTTCCTGAAATCTCAGCAAACATTTTTTCACCCAATCTTGATGATACTTCCATTTAATGATCAGTACACCAATCCCACTTGGCTCACCAAATTTCGTTCTTCTAGGTTAAACCGTTCCTTTGCAGTAACCGTTTTCATATTTAGGTTTCACTCTGTTGTCTCCTATATGGATACATGTAGTTGGAACTCTAAATCAAACACGGTTTGTGCTAGCTCTTTGAAACTTGGCACAAGAATGTAGTTCCAAGTTCTATCGCTATGGTTTGTGTGCTATTGAAGTAGCCCCAAGCAGAGACTGACGAGAATCCCTTTCATTGAAAGGGGTTGCCAAGCTTCCAAAAAACTACGAGTTTCCTGAAATCTCAGCAAACATTTTTTCACCCAATCTTGATGATACTTCCATTTAATGATCAGTACACCAATCCCACTTGGCTCACCAAATTTCGTTCTTCTAGGTTAAACCGTTCCTTTGCAGTAACTGTTTTCATGTTTAGGTTTCACTCTGTTTTCTCCTATATGGATACATGTAGTTGGCACTCTAAATCAAACACGGTTTGTGCTAGCTCTTTGAAACTTGGCACAATAATGTAGTTCCAAGTTCTATCTCTATCGTTTGTGTGCTATTGAAGTAGCCCCAAGCAGAGACTGATGAGAATCCCTTTCATTGAAAGGGGTTGCCAAGCTTCCAAAAAACTACGAGTTTCCTGAAATCTCAGCAAACATTTTTTCACCCAATCTTGATGATACTTGCAGGTAGTGATCAGTACACGAATCTCACTTGGCTCACTAAATTTCGTTCTTCTAGGTTAAACTGTTCCTTTGCAGTAACCGTTTTCATGTTTAGGTTTCACTCTGTTTTCTCCTATATGGATACATGTAGTTGGAACTCTAAATCAAACACGGTTTGTGCTAGCTCTTTGAAACTTGGCACAAGAATGTAGTTCCAAGTTCTATCGCTATGGTTTGTGTGCTATTGAAGTAGCCCCAAGCAGAGACTGACGAGAATCCCTTTCATTGAAAGGGGTTATCAAGGTTCCAAAAAACTACGAGTTTCCTGAAATCTCAGCTAACATTTTTTCACCCAATCTTGATGATACTTCCATTTAATGATCAGTACACCAATCCCACTTGGCTCACCAAATTCGTTCTTCTAGGTTAAACCGTTCCTTTGCAGTAACCGTTTTCATGTTTAGGTTTCACTCTGTTTTCTCCTATATGGATACATGTAGTTGGAACTCTAAATCAAACACGGTTTGTGCTAGCTCTTTGAAACTTGGCACAAGAATGTAGTTCCAAGTTCTATCGCTATGGTTGGTGTGCTATTGAAGTAGACCCAAGCAGAGACTGACGAGAATCCCTTTCATTGAAAGGGGTTGCCAAGCTTCCAAAAAACTACGAGTTTCCTGAAATCGCAGCAAACATTTTTTCACCCAATCTTGATGATACTTCCATTTAATGATCAGTACACCAATCCCACTTGGCTCACCAAATTTCGTTCTTCTAGGTTAAACCGTTCCTTTGCAGTAACCGTTTTCATGTTTAGGTTTCACTCTGTTTTCTCCTATATGGATACATGTAGTTGGAACTCTAAATCAAACACGGTTTGTGCTAGCTCTTTGAAACTTGGCACAATAATGTAGTTCCAAGTTCTGTCGCTATGATTTGTGTGATTTTGAAGTAGCCCCAAGCAGAGAAATACGAGAATCCCTTTCATTGAAAGGGGTTATCAAGCTTCCAAAAAACTACGAGTTTACTGAAATCTAGCAAACATTTTTTCACCCAA
Organism: Urocitellus parryii; assembly: GCF_045843805.1. Classification (NCBI taxonomy): domain Eukaryota; kingdom Metazoa; phylum Chordata; class Mammalia; order Rodentia; family Sciuridae; genus Urocitellus; species Urocitellus parryii. Next base: position 2,307 of record NW_027553045.1, read on the forward strand.
TCTTGATGATACTTGCAGGTAGTGATCAGTACACGAATCTCACTTGGCTCACTAAATTTCGTTCTTCTAGGTTAAACCGTTCCTTTGCAGTAACCGTTTTCATGTTTAGGTTTCACTCTGTTTTCTCCTATATGGTACATGTAGTTGGAACTCTAAATCAAACACGGTTTGTGCTAGCTCTTTGAAACTTGGCACAAGAATGTAGTTCCAAGTTCTATCGCTATGGTTTGTGTGCTATTGAAGTAGCCCCAAGCAGAGACTGACGAGAATCCCTTTCATTGAAAGGGGTTGCCAAGCTTCCAAAAAACTACGAGTTTCCTGAAATCTCAGCAAACATTTTTTCACCGAATCTTGATGATACTTCCAATTAATGATCAGTACACCAATCCCACTTGGCTCACCAAATTACGTTCTTCTAGGTTAAACCGTTCCTTTGCAGTAACCGTTTTCATGTTTAGGTTTCACTCTGTTTTCTCCTCTATGGATACATGTAGTTGGAACTCTAAGTCAAACACGGTTTGTGCTAGCTCTTTGAAACTTGGCACAATAATGTAGTTCCAAGTTCTCTCGCTATGGTTTGTGTGCTATTGAAGTAGCCCCAAGCAGAGACTGACGAGAATCCCTTTCATGGAAAGGGGTTGCCAGGCTTCCAAAATACTGCGAGTTTCCTGAAATCTCAGCAAACATTTTTTCACCCAGTCTTGATGATACTTCCATTTAATGATCAGTACTCCAATCCCCCTTGGCTCACCAAATTTCGTTCTTCTAGGTTAAACCGTTCCTTTGCAGTAATCGTTTTCATATTTAGGTTTCACTCTGTTTTCTCCTATATAGATACATGTAGTTGGAACTCTAAATCAAACACGGTTTGTGCTAGCTCTTTGAAACTTGGCACAATAATGTAGTTCCAAGTTCTATCGCTATGGTTTGTGTGCTATTGAAGTAGCCCCAAGCAGAGACTGACGAGAATCCCATTCATGGAAAGGGGTTGCCAGACTTCCAAAAAACTGCGAGTTTCCTGAAATCTCAGCAAACATTTTTTCACCCAGTCTTGATGATACTTCCATTTAATGATTAGTACACCAATCCCACTTGGCTCACCAAATTTCGTTGTTGTAGGTTAAACCGTTCCTTTGCAGTAATCGTTTTCATATTTAGGTTTCACTCTGTTTTCTCCTATATAGATACATGTAGTTGGAACTCTAAATCAAACACGGTTTGTGCTAGCTCTTTGAAACTTGGCACAATAATGTAGTTCCAAGTTCTATCGCTATGGTTTGTGTGCTATTGAAGTAGCCCCAAGCAGAGACTGATGAGAATCCCTTTCATTGAAAGGGGTTGCCAAGCTTCCAAAAAACTACGAGTTTCCTGAAATCTCAGCAAACATTTTTTCACCCAGTCTTGATGATACTTCCATTTAATGATTAGTACACCAATCCCACTTGGCTCACCAAATTTCGTTGTTGTAGGTTAAACCGTACCTTTGCAGTAATCGTTTTCATATTTAGGTTTCACTCTGTTTTCTCCTATATAGATACATGTAGTTGGAACTCTAAATCAAACACGGTTTGTGCTAGCTCTTTGAAACTCGGCACAATAATGTAGTTTCAAGTTCTATTACTAGGGTTTTGTGCTATTGAAGTAGCCCCAAGCAGAGACTGACGAGAATCCCTTTCATTGAAAGGGGATGCCAAGCTTCCAAAAAACTACGAGTTTCCAGAAATCTCAGCAAACATTTTTTCACCCTATCTTGATGATACTTCCATTTAATGATCAGTACACCAATCCCACTTGGCTCACCAAATTTCGTTCTTCTAGGTTAAACCGTTCCTTTGCAGTAACCGTTTTCATATTTAGGTTTCACTCTGTTGTCTCCTATATGGATACATGTAGTTGGAACTCTAAATCAAACACGGTTTGTGCTAGCTCTTTGAAACTTGGCACAAGAATGTAGTTCCAAGTTCTATCGCTATGGTTTGTGTGCTATTGAAGTAGCCCCAAGCAGAGACTGACGAGAATCCCTTTCATTGAAAGGGGTTGCCAAGCTTCCAAAAAACTACGAGTTTCCTGAAATCTCAGCAAACATTTTTTCACCCAATCTTGATGATACTTCCATTTAATGATCAGTACACCAATCCCACTTGGCTCACCAAATTTCGTTCTTCTAGGTTAAACCGTTCCTTTGCAGTAACTGTTTTCATGTTTAGGTTTCACTCTGTTTTCTCCTATATGGATACATGTAGTTGGCACTCTAAATCAAACACGGTTTGTGCTAGCTCTTTGAAACTTGGCACAATAATGTAGTTCCAAGTTCTATCGCTATGGTTTGTGTGCTATTGAAGTAGCCCCAAGCAGAGACTGATGAGAATCCCTTTCATTTAAAGGGTTTGCCAAGCTTCCAAAAAACTACGAGTTTCCTGAAATCTCAGCAAACATTTTTTCACCCAATCTTGATGATACTTGCAGGTAGTGATCAGTACACGAATCTCACTTGGCTCACTAAATTTCGTTCTTCTAGGTTAAACTGTTCCTTTGCAGTAACCGTTTTCATGTTTAGGTTTCACTCTGTTTTCTCCTATATGGATACATGTAGTTGGAACTCTAAATCAAACACGGTTTGTGCTAGCTCTTTGAAACTTGGCACAATAATGTAGTTCCAAGTTCTATCGCTATGGTTTGGTGTGCTATTGAAGTAGCCCCAAGCAGAGACTGACGAGAATCCCTTTCATAGAATGGGGTTGCCAGGCTTCCAAAAAACTGCGAGTATCCTTAAATCTCAGCAAACATTTTTTCACCCAGTCTTGATGATACATCCATTTAATGATCAGTACACCAATCCCACTTGGCTTACCAAATTTCGTTCTTCTAGGTTAAACCGTTCCTTTGCAGTAATCATTTTCATATTTAGGTTTCACTCTGTTTTTTCCTATATAGATACATGTAGTTGGAAGTCTAAATCAAACACGGTTTGTGCTAGCTCTTTGAAACTTGGCACAATAAAGTAGTTCCAAGTAGTGTCGCTATGATTTGTGTGCTTTTGAAGTAGCCCCAAGCAGAGACTGACGAGAATCCCTTTCATTGAAAGGGGTTATCAAGCTTCCAAAAAACTACGAGTTTCCTGAATTCTCAGCAAACAATTTTTCACCCAATCTTGATGATACTTGCAGGTAGTGATCAGTACACGAATCCCACTTGGCTCACCAAATTTCGTTGTTCTAGGTTAAACCGTTCCTTTGCAGTAACCGTTTTCATGTTTAGGTTTCACTCTGTTTTCTCCTATATGGATACATGTAGTTGGAACTCTAAATCAAACACGGTTTGTGCTAGCTCTTTGAAACTTGGCACAATAATGTAGTTCCAAGTTCTATCGCTATGGTTTGTGTGCTATTGAAGTACCCCAAGCAGACACTGACGATAACCCCTTTCATTGAAAGGGGTTGCCAAGCTTCCAAAAAACTACGAGTTTCCTGAAATCTCAGCAAACATTTTTTCACCCAATCTTGATGATACTTCCATTTAATGATCAGTACACCAATTCCACTTGGCTCACTATATTTCGTTGTGCTAGGTTAAACCATTCCTTTGCAGTAACCGTTTTCATGTTTAGGTTTCACTCTGTTTTCTCCTATATAGATACGTGTAGTTGGAACTCTAAATCAAACACGGTTTGTGCTAGCTCTTTGAAACTTGGCACAATAATGTAGTTCCAAGTTCTATCGCTATGGTTTGTGTGCTATTGAAGTAGCCCCAAGCAGAGACTGACGAGAATCCCATTCATGGAAAGGGGTTGCCAGGCTTCCAAAAAACTGCGAGTTTCCTGAAATCTCAGCAAACATTTTTTCACCCAGTCTTGATGATACTTCCATTTAATGATTAGTACACCAATCCCACTTGGCTCACCAAATTTCGTTCTTCTAGGTTAAACCGTTCCTTTGCAGTAATCGTTTTCATATTTAGGTTTCACTCTGTTTTCTCCTATATAGATATATGTAGTTGGAACTCTAAATCAAACACGGTTTGTGCTAGCTCTTTGAAACTTGGCACAATAATGTAGTTTCAAGTTCTATCGCTAGGGTTTTGTGCTATTGAAGTAGCCCCAAGCAGAGACTGACGAGAATCCCTTTCATTGAAAGGGGATGCCAAGCTTCCAAAAAACTACGAGTTTCCTGAAATCTCAGCAAACATTTTTTCACCCAATCTTGATGATACTTCCATTTAATGATCAGTACACCAATCCCACTTGGCTCACCAAATTTCGTTCTTCTAGGTTAAACCGTTCCTTTGCAGTAACCGTTTTCATATTTAGGTTTCACTCTGTTGTCTCCTATATGGATACATGTAGTTGGAACTCTAAATCAAACACGGTTTGTGCTAGCTCTTTGAAACTTGGCACAAGAATGTAGTTCCAAGTTCTATCGCTATGGTTTGTGTGCTATTGAAGTAGCCCCAAGCAGAGACTGACCAGAATCCCTTTCATTGAAAGGGTTGCCAAGCTTCCAAAAAACTACGAGTTTCCTGAAATCTCAGCAAACATTTTTTCACCCAATCTTGATGATACTTCCATTTAATGATCAGTACACCAATCCCACTTGGCTCACCAAATTTCGTTCTTCTAGGTTAAACTGTTCCTTTGCAGTAACTGTTTTCATGTTTAAGTTTCACTCTGTTTTCTCCTATATGGATACATGTAGTTGGCACTCTAAATCAAACACGGTTTGTGCTAGCTCTTTGAAACTTGGCACAATAATGTAGTTCCAAGTTCTATCGCTATGGTTTGTGTGCTATTGAAGTAGCCCCAAGCAGAGACTGATGAGAATCCCTTTCATTGAAAGGGGTTGCCAAGCTTCCAAAAAACTACGAGTTTCCTGAAATCTCAGCAAACATTTTTTCACCCAATCTTGATGATACTTGCAGGTAGTGATCAGTACACGAATCTCACTTGGCTCACTAAATTTCGTTCTTCTAGGTTAAACTTTTCCTTTGCAGTAACCGTTTTCATGTTTAGGTTTCACTCTGTTTTCTCCTATATGGATACATGTAGTTGGAACTCTAAATCAAACACGGTTTGTTCTAGCTCTTTGAAACTTGGCACAAGAATGTAGTTCCAAGTTCTATCGCTATGGTTTGTGTGCTATTGAAGTAGCCCCAAGCAGAGACTGACGAGAATCCCTTTCATTGAAAGGGGTTATCAAGGTTCCAAAAAACTACGAGTTTCCTGAAATCTCAGCTAACATTTTTTCACCCAATCTTGATGATACTTCCATTTAATGATCAGTACACCAATTCCACTTGGCTCACTATATTTCGTTCTGCTAGGTTAAACCATTCCTTTGCAGTAACCGTTTTCATGTTTAGGTTTCACTCTGTTTTCTCCTATATGGATACATGTAGTTGGAACTCTAAATCAAACACGGTTTGTGCTAGCTCTTTGAAACTTGGCACAATAATGTAGTTCCAAGTTCTATCGCTATGGTTTGTGTGCTATTGAAGTAGCCCCAAGCAGAGACTGACGAGAATCCCATTCATGGAAAGGGGTTGCCAGGCTTCCAAAAAACTGCGAGTTTCCTGAAATCTCAGCAAACATTTTTTCACCCAGTCTTGATGATACTTCCATTTAATGATTAGTACACCAATCCCACTTGGCTCACCAAATTTCGTTCTTCTAGGTTAAACCGTTCCTTTGCAGTAATCGTTTTCATATTTAGGTTTCACTCTGTTTTCTCCTATATAGATACATGTAGTTGGAACTCTAAATCAAACACGGTTTGTGCTAGCTCTTTGAAACTTGGCACAATAATGTAGTTTCAAGTTCTATCGCTAGGGTTTTGTGCTATTGAAGTAGCCCCAAGCAGAGACTGACGAGAATCCCTTTCATTGAAAGGGTTTGCCAAGCTTCCAAAAAACTACGAGTTTCCTGAAATCTCAGCAAACATTTTTTCACCCAATCTTGATGATACTTGCAGGTAGTGATCAGTACACGAATCTCACTTGGCTCACTAAATTTCGTTCTTCTAGGTTAAACTGTTCCTTTGCAGTAACCGTTTTCATGTTTAGGTTTCACTCTGTTTTCTCCTATATGGATACATGTAGTTGGAACTCTAAATCAAACACGGTTTGTGCTAGCTCTTTGAAACTTGGCACAATAATGTAGTTCCAAGTTCTATCGCTATGGTTTGTGTGCTATTGAAGTAGCCCCAAGCAGAGACTGACGAGAATCCCTTTCATAGAATGGGGTTGCCAGGCTTCCAAAAAACTGCGAGTATCCTTAAATCTCAGCAAACATTTTTTCACCCAGTCTTGATGATACATCCATTTAATGATCAGTACACCAATCCCACTTGGCTTACCAAATTTCGTTCTTCTAGGTTAAACCGTTCCTTTGCAGTAATCATTTTCATATTTAGGTTTCACTCTGTTTTTTCCTATATAGATACATGTAGTTGGAAGTCTAAATCAAACACGGTTTGTGCTAGCTCTTTGAAACTTGGCACAATAATGTAGTTCCAAGTACTGTCGCTATGATTTGTGTGCTTTTGAAGTAGCCCCAAGCAGAGACTGACGAGAATCCCTTTCATTGAAAGGGGTTATCAAGCTTCCAAAAAACTACGAGTTTCCTGAATTCTCAGCAAACAATTTTTCACCCAATCTTGATGATACTTGCAGGTAGTGATCAGTACACGAATCCCACTTGGCTCACCAAATTTCGTTGTTCTAGGTTAAACCGTTCCTTTGCAGTAACCGTTTTCATGTTTAGGTTTCACTCTGTTTTCTCCTATATGGATACATGTAGTTGGAACTCTAAATCAAACACGGTTTGTGCTAGCTCTTTGAAACTTGGCACAATAATGTAGTTCCAAGTTCTATCGCTATGGTTTGTGTGCTATTGAAGTACCCCAAGCAGACACTGACGATAACCCCTTTCATTGAAAGGGGTTGCCAAGCTTCCAAAAAACTACGAGTTTCCTGAAATCTCAGCAAACATTTTTTCACCCAATCTTGATGATACTTCCATTTAATGATCAGTACACCAATTCCACTTGGCTCACTATATTTCGTTCTGCTAGGTTAAACCATTCCTTTGCAGTAACCGTTTTCATGTTTAGGTTTCACTCTGTTTTCTCCTATATAGATACGTGTAGTTGGAACTCTAAATCAAACACGGTTTGTGCTAGCTCTTTGAAACTTGGCACAATAATGTAGTTCCAAGTTCTATCGCTATGGTTTGTGTGCTATTGAAGTAGCCCCAAGCAGAGACTGACGAGAATCCCATTCATGGAAAGGGGTTGCCAGGCTTCCAAAAAACTGCGAGTTTCCTGAAATCTCAGCAAACATTTTTTCACCCAGTCTTGATGATACTTCCATTTAATGATTAGTACACCAATCCCACTTGGCTCACCAAATTTCGTTCTTCTAGGTTAAACCGTTCCTTTGCAGTAATCGTTTTCATATTTAGGTTTCACTCTGTTTTCTCCTATATAGATACATGTAGTTGGAACTCTAAATCAAACACGGTTTGTGCTAGCTCTTTGAAACTTGGCACAATAATGTAGTTTCAAGTTCTATCGCTAGGGTTTTGTGCTATTGAAGTAGCCCCAAGCAGAGACTGACGAGAATCCCTTTCATTGAAAGGGGATGCCAAGCTTCCAAAAAACTACGAGTTTCCTGAAATCTCAGCAAACATTTTTTCACCCAATCTTGATGATACTTCCATTTAATGATCAGTACACCAATCCCACTTGGCTCACCAAATTTCGTTCTTCTAGGTTAAACCGTTCCTTTGCAGTAACCGTTTTCATATTTAGGTTTCACTCTGTTGTCTCCTATATGGATACATGTAGTTGGAACTCTAAATCAAACACGGTTTGTGCTAGCTCTTTGAAACTTGGCACAAGAATGTAGTTCCAAGTTCTATCGCTATGGTTTGTGTGCTATTGAAGTAGCCCCAAGCAGAGACTGACCAGAATCCCTTTCATTGAAAGGGTTGCCAAGCTTCCAAAAAACTACGAGTTTCCTGAAATCTCAGCAAACATTTTTTCACCCAATCTTGATGATACTTCCATTTAATGATCAGTACACCAATCCCACTTGGCTCACCAAATTTCGTTCTTCTAGGTTAAACTGTTCCTTTGCAGTAACTGTTTTCATGTTTAAGTTTCACTCTGTTTTCTCCTATATGGATACATGTAGTTGGCACTCTAAATCAAACACGGTTTGTGCTAGCTCTTTGAAACTTGGCACAATAATGTAGTTCCAAGTTCTATCGCTATGGTTTGTGTGCTATTGAAGTAGCCCCAAGCAGAGACTGATGAGAATCCCTTTCATTGAAAGGGGTTGCCAAGCTTCCAAAAAACTACGAGTTTCCTGAAATCTCAGCAAACATTTTTTCACCCAATCTTGATGATACTTGCAGGTAGTGATCAGTACACGAATCTCACTTGGCTCACTAAATTTCGTTCTTCTAGGTTAAACTTTTCCTTTGCAGTAACCGTTTTCATGTTTAGGTTTCACTCTGTTTTCTCCTATATGGATACATGTAGTTGGAACTCTAAATCAAACACGGTTTGTTCTAGCTCTTTGAAACTTGGCACAAGAATGTAGTTCCAAGTTCTATCGCTATGGTTTGTGTGCTATTGAAGTAGCCCCAAGCAGAGACTGACGAGAATCCCTTTCATTGAAAGGGGTTATCAAGGTTCCAAAAAACTACGAGTTTCCTGAAATCTCAGCAAACATTTTTTCACCCAATCTTGATGATACTTCCATTTAATGATCAGTACACCAATTCCACTTGGCTCACTATATTTCGTTCTGCTAGGTTAAACCATTCCTTTGCAGTAACCGTTTTCATGTTTAGGTTTCACTCTGTTTTCTCCTATATGGATACATGTAGTTGGAACTCTAAATCAAACACGGTTTGTGCTAGCTCTTTGAAACTTGGCACAATAATGTAGTTCCAAGTTCTATCGCTATGGTTTGTGTGCTATTGAAGTAGCCCCAAGCAGAGACTGACGAGAATCCCATTCATGGAAAGGGGTTGCCAGGCTTCCAAAAAACTGCGAGTTTCCTGAAATCTCAGCAAACATTTTTTCACCCAGTCTTGATGATACTTCCATTTAATGATTAGTACACCAATCCCACTTGGCTCACCAAATTTCGTTCTTCTAGGTTAAACCGTTCCTTTGCAGTAATCGTTTTCATATTTAGGTTTCACTCTGTTTTCTCCTATATAGATACATGTAGTTGGAACTCTAAATCAAACACGGTTTGTGCTAGCTCTTTGAAACTTGGCACAATAATGTAGTTTCAAGTTCTATCGCTAGGGTTTTGTGCTATTGAAGTAGCCCCAAGCAGAGACTGACGAGAATCCCTTTCATTGAAAGGGGTTGCCAAGCTTCCAAAAAACTACGAGTTTCCTGAAATCTCAGCAAACATTTTTTCACCCAATCTTGATGATACTTCCATTTAATGATCAGTACACCAATCCCACTTGGCTCACCAAATTTCGTTCTTCTAGGTTAAACCGTTCCTTTGCAGTAACCGTTTTCATGTTTAGGTTTCACTCTGTTTTCTCCTATATGGATACATGTAGTTGGAACTCTAAATCAAACACGGTTTGTGCTAGCTCTTTGAAACTTGGCACAAGAATGTAGTTCCAAGTTCTATCGCTATGGTTGGTGTGCTATTGAAGTAGACCCAAGCAGAGACTGACGAGAATCCCTTTCATTGAAAGGGGTTGCCAAGCTTCCAAAAAACTACGAGTTTCCTGAAATCGCAGCAAACATTTTTTCACCCAATCTTGATGATACTTCCATTTAATGATCAGTACACCAATCCCACTTGGCTCACCAAATTTCGTTCTTCTAGGTTAAACCGTTCCTTTGCAGTAACCGTTTTCATGTTTAGGTTTCACTCTGTTTTCTCCTATATGGATACATGTAGTTGGAACTCTAAATCAAACACGGTTTGTGCTAGCTCTTTGAAACTTGGCACAATAATGTAGTTCCAAGTTCTGTCGCTATGATTTGTGTGATTTTGAAGTAGCCCCAAGCAGAGAAATACGAGAATCCCTTTCATTGAAAGGGGTTATCAAGCTTCCAAAAAACTACGAGTTTACTGAAATTTGGCAAACATTTTTTCACCCAATCTTGATGATACTTGCAGGTAGTGATCAGTACAAGAATCTCACTTGGCTCACTAAATTTCGTTCTTCTAGGTTAAACCGTTCCTTTGCAGTAACCGTTTTCATGTTTAGGTTTCACTCTGTTTTCTCCTATATGGTACATGTAGTTGGAACTCTAAATCAAACACGGTTTGTGCTAGCTCTTTGAAACTTGGCACAAGAATGTAGTTCCAAGTTCTATCGCTATGGTTTGTGTGCTATTGAAGTAGCCCCAAGCAGAGACTGACGAGAATCCCTTTCATTGAAAGGGGTTGCCAAGCTTCCAAAAAACTACGAGTTTCCTGAAATCTCAGCAAACATTTTTTCACCGAATCTTGATGATACTTCCATTTAATGATCAGTACACCAATCCCACTTGGCTCACCAAATTACGTTCTTCTAGGTTAAACCGTTCCTTTGCAGTAACCGTTTTCATGTTTAGGTTTCACTCTGTTTTCTCCTCTATGGATACATGTAGTTGGAACTCTAAGTCAAACACGGTTTGTGCTAGCTCTTTGAAACTTGGCACAATAATGTAGTTCCAAGTTCTCTCGCTATGGTTTGTGTGCTATTGAAGTAGCCCCAAGCAGAGACTGACGAGAATCCCTTTCATGGAAAGGGGTTGCCAGGCTTCCAAAAAACTGCGAGTTTCCTGAAATCTCAGCAAACATTTTTTCACCCAGTCTTGATGATACTTCCATTTAATGATCAGTACTCCAATCCCCCTTGGCTCACCAAATTTCGTTCTTCTAGGTTAAACCGTTCCTTTGCAGTAATCGTTTTCATATTTAGGTTTCACTCTGTTTTCTCCTATATAGATACATGTAGTTGGAACTCTAAATCAAACACGGTTTGTGCTAGCTCTTTGAAACTTGGCACAATAATGTAGTTCCAAGTTCTATCGCTATGGTTTGTGTGCTATTGAAGTAGCCCCAAGCAGAGACTGACGAGAATCCCATTCATGGAAAGGGGTTGCCAGACTTCCAAAAAACTGCGAGTTTCCTGAAATCTCAGCAAACATTTTTTCACCCAGTCTTGATGATACTTCCATTTAATGATCAGTACACCAATCCCACTTGGCTCACCAAATTTCGTTCTTCTAGGTTAAACCGTTCCTTTGCAGTAACCGTTTTCATGTTTAGGTTTCACTCTGTTTTCTCCTATATGGATACATGTAGTTGGAACTCTAAATCAAACACGGTTTGTGCTAGCTCTTTGAAACTTGGCACAAGAATGTAGTTCCAAGTTCTATCGCTATGGTTGGTGTGCTATTGAAGTAGACCCAAGCAGAGACTGACGAGAATCCCTTTCATTGAAAGGGGTTGCCAAGCTTCCAAAAAACTACGAGTTTCCTGAAATCGCAGCAAACATTTTTTCACCCAATCTTGATGATACTTCCATTTAATGATCAGTACACCAATCCCACTTGGCTCACCAAATTTCGTTCTTCTAGGTTAAACCGTTCCTTTGCAGTAACCGTTTTCATGTTTAGGTTTCACTCTGTTTTCTCCTATATGGATACATGTAGTTGGAACTCTAAATCAAACACGGTTTGTGCTAGCTCTTTGAAACTTGGCACAATAATGTAGTTCCAAGTTCTGTCGCTATGATTTGTGTGATTTTGAAGTAGCCCCAAGCAGAGAAATACGAGAATCCCTTTCATTGAAAGGGGTTATCAAGCTTCCAAAAAACTACGAGTTTACTGAAATTTGGCAAACATTTTTTCACCCAATCTTGATGATACTTGCAGGTAGTGATCAGTACAAGAATCTCACTTGGCTCACTAAATTTCGTTCTTCTAGGTTAAACCGTTCCTTTGCAGTAACCGTTTTCATGTTTAGGTTTCACTCTGTTTTCTCCTATATGGTACATGTAGTTGGAACTCTAAATCAAACACGGTTTGTGCTAGCTCTTTGAAACTTGGCACAAGAATGTAGTTCCAAGTTCTATCGCTATGGTTTGTGTGCTATTGAAGTAGCCCCAAGCAGAGACTGACGAGAATCCCTTTCATTGAAAGGGGTTGCCAAGCTTCCAAAAAACTACGAGTTTCCTGAAATCTCAGCAAACATTTTTTCACCGAATCTTGATGATACTTCCATTTAATGATCAGTACACCAATCCCACTTGGCTCACCAAATTACGTTCTTCTAGGTTAAACCGTTCCTTTGCAGTAACCGTTTTCATGTTTAGGTTTCACTCTGTTTTCTCCTCTATGGATACATGTAGTTGGAACTCTAAGTCAAACACGGTTTGTGCTAGCTCTTTGAAACTTGGCACAATAATGTAGTTCCAAGTTCTCTCGCTATGGATTGTGTGCTATTGAAGTAGCCCCAAGCAGAGACTGACGAGAATCCCTTTCATGGAAAGGGGTTGCCAGGCTTCCAAAAAACTGCGAGTTTCCTGAAATCTCAGCAAACATTTTTTCACCCAGTCTTGATGATACTTCCATTTAATGATCAGTACTCCAATCCCCCTTGGCTCACCAAATTTCGTTCTTCTAGGTTAAACCGTTCCTTTGCAGTAATCGTTTTCATATTTAGGTTTCACTCTGTTTTCTCCTATATAGATACATGTAGTTGGAACTCTAAATCAAACACGGTTTGTGCTAGCTCTTTGAAACTTGGCACAATAATGTAGTTCCAAGTTCTATCGCTATGGTTTGTGTGCTATTGAAGTAGCCCCAAGCAGAGACTGACGAGAATCCCATTCATGGAAAGGGGTTGCCAGACTTCCAAAAAACTGCGAGTTTCCTGAAATCTCAGCAAACATTTTTTCACCCAGTCTTGATGATACTTCCATTTAATGATTAGTACACCAATCCCACTTGGCTCACCAAATTTCGTTGTTGTAGGTTAAACCGTTCCTTTGCAGTAATCGTTTTCATATTTAGGTTTCACTCTGTTTTCTCCTATATAGATACATGTAGTTGGAACTCTAAATCAAACACGGTTTGTGCTAGCTCTTTGAAACTTGGCACAATAATGTAGTTTCAAGTTCTATCGCTAGGGTTTTGTGCTATTGAAGTAGCCCCAAGCAGAGACTGACGAGAATCCCTTTCATTGAAAGGGGTTGCCAAGCTTCCAAAAAACTACGAGTTTCCTGAAATCTCAGCAAACATTTTTTCACCCAATCTTGATGATACTTCCATTTAATGATCAGTACACCAATCCCACTTGGCTCACCAAATTTCGTTCTTCTAGGTTAAACCGTTCCTTTGCAGTAACTGTTTTCATGTTTAGGTTTCACTCTGTTTTCTCCTATATGGATACATGTAGTTGGCACTCTAAATCAAACACGGTTTGTGCTAGCTCTTTGAAACTTGGCACAATAATGTAGTTCCAAGTTCTATCGCTACGGTTTGTGTGCTATTGAAGTAGCCCCAAGCAGAGACTGATGAGAATCCCTTTCATTGAAAGGTTTGCCAAGCTTCCAAAAAACTACGAGTTTCCTGAAATCTCAGCAAACATTTTTTCACCCAATCTTGATGATACTTGCAGGTAGTGATCAGTACACGAATCTCACTTGGCTCACTAAATTTCGTTCTTCTAGGTTAAACTGTTCCTTTGCAGTAACCGTTTTCATGTTTAGGTTTCACTCTGTTTTCTCCTATATGGATACATGTAGTTGGAACTCTAAATCAAACACGGTTTGTGCTAGCTCTTTGAAACTTGGCACAAGAATGTAGTTCCAAGTTCTATCGCTATGGTTTGTGTGCTATTGAAGTAGCCCCAAGCAGAGACTGACGAGAATCCCTTTCATTGAAAGGGGTTATCAAGGTTCCAAAAAACTACGAGTTTCCTGAAATCTCAGCTAACATTTTTTCACCCAATCTTGATGATACTTCCATTTAATGATCAGTACACCAATCCCACTTGGCTCACCAAATTTCGTTCTTCTAGGTTAAACCGTTCCTTTGCAGTAACCGTTTTCATGTTTAGGTTTCACTCTGTTTTCTCCTATATGGATACATGTAGTTGGAACTCTAAATCAAACACGGTTTGTGCTAGCTCTTTGAAACTTGGCACAAGAATGTAGTTCCAAGTTCTATCGCTATGGTTGGTGTGCTATTGAAGTAGACCCAAGCAGAGACTGACGAGAATCCCTTTCATTGAAAGGGGTTGCCAAGCTTCCAAAAAACTACGAGTTTCCTGAAATCGCAGCAAACATTTTTTCACCCAATCTTGATGATACTTCCATTTAATGATCAGTACACCAATCCCACTTGGCTCACCAAATTTCGTTCTTCTAGGTTAAACCGTTCCTTTGCAGTAACCGTTTTCATGTTTAGGTTTCACTCTGTTTTCTCCTATATGGTACATGTAGTTGGAACTCTAAATCAAACACGGTTTGTGCTAGCTCTTTGAAACTTGGCACAAGAATGTAGTTCCAAGTTCTATCGCTATGGTTTGTGTGCTATTGAAGTAGCCCCAAGCAGAGACTGACGAGAATCCCTTTCATTGAAAGGGGTTGCAAAGCTTCCAAAAAACTACGAGTTTCCTGAAATCTCAGCAAACATTTTTTCACCGAATCTTGATGATACTTCCATTTAATGATCAGTACACCAATCCCACTTGGCTCACCAAATTGCGTTCTTCTAGGTTAAACCGTTCCTTTGCAGTAACCGTTTTCATGTTTAGGTTTCACTCTGTTTTCTCCTCTATGGATACATGTAGTTGGAACTCTAAGTCAAACACGGTTTGTGCTAGCTCTTTGAAACTTGGCACAATAATGTAGTTCCAAGTTCTCTCGCTATGGTTTGTGTGCTATTGAAGTAGCCCCAAGCAGAGACTGACGAGAATCCCTTTCATGGAAAGGGGTTGCCAGGCTTCCAAAAAACTGCGAGTTTCCTGAAATCTCAGCAAACATTTTTTCACCCAGTCTTGATGATACTTCCATTTAATGATCAGTACTCCAATCCCCCTTGGCTCACCAAATTTCGTTCTTCTAGGTTAAACCGTTCCTTTGCAGTAATCGTTTTCATATTTAGGTTTCACTCTGTTTTCTCCTATATAGATACATGTAGTTGGAACTCTAAATCAAACACGGTTTGTGCTAGCTCTTTGAAACTTGGCACAATAATGTAGTTCCAAGTTCTATCGCTATGGTTTGTGTGCTATTGAAGTAGCCCCAAGCAGAGACTGACGAGAATCCCTTTCATGGAAAGGGGTTGCCAGGCTTCCAAAAAACTGCGAGTTTCCTGAAATCTCAGCAAACATTTTTTCACCCAGTCTTGATGATACTTCCATTTAATAATTAGTACACCAATCCCACTTGGCTCACCAAATTTCGTTCTTCTAGGTTAAACCGTTCCTTTGCACTAACCGTTTTCATATTTAGGTTTCACTCTGTTTTCTCCTATATGGATACATGTAGTTGGAACTCTAAATCAAACACGGTTTGTGCTAGCTCTTTGAAACTTGGTACAATAATGTAGTTCCAAGTTCTATGGCTATGGTTTCTGTGCTATTGAAGTAGCCCCAAGCAGAGACTGACGACAATCCCTTTCATTGAAAGGGGTTGCCAAGCTTCCAAA
This sequence comes from Urocitellus parryii, assembly GCF_045843805.1. Lineage (NCBI taxonomy): Eukaryota > Metazoa > Chordata > Mammalia > Rodentia > Sciuridae > Urocitellus > Urocitellus parryii. The sequence goes on from NW_027553045.1 coordinate 17,996, forward strand.
AAACTACGAGTTTCCTGAAATCTCAGCAAACATTTTTTCACCCAATCTTGATGATACTTCCATTTAATGATCAGTACACCAATCCCACTTGGCTCACCAAATTTCGTTCTTCTAGGTTAAACCGTTCCTTTGCAGTAACTGTTTTCATGTTTAGGTTTCACTCTGTTTTCTCCTATATGGATACATGTAGCTGGAACTCTAAATCAAACACGGTTTGTGCTAGCTCTTTGAAACTTGGCACAATAATGTAGTTCCAAGTTCTATCGCTATGGTTTGTGTGCTATTGAAGTAGCCCCAAGCAGAGACTGATGAGAATCCCTTTCATTGAAAGGGGTTGCCAAGCTTCCAAAAAACTACGAGTTTCCTGAAATCTCAGCAAACATTTTTTCAAACAATCTTGATGATACTTGCAGGTAGTGATCAGTACACGAATCTCACTTGGCTCACTAAATTTCGTTCTTCTAGGTTAAACTGTTCCTTTGCAGTAACCGTTTTCATGTTTAGGTTTCACTCTGTTTTCTCCTATATCGATACATGTAGTTGGAACTCTAAATCAAACACGGTTTGTGCTAGCTCTTTGAAACTTGGCACAAGAATGTAGTTCCAAGTTCTATCGCTATGGTTTGTGTGCTATTGAAGTAGCCCCAAGCAGAGACTGACGAGAATCCCTTTCATTGAAAGGGGTTATCAAGGTTCCAAAAAACTACGAGTTTCCTGAAATCTCAGCTAACATTTTTTCACCCAATCTTGATGATACTTCCATTTAATGATCAGTACACCAATCCCACTTGGCTCACCAAATTTCGTTCTTCTAGGTTAAACCGTTCCTTTGCAGTAACTGTTTTCATGTTTAGGTTTCACTCTGTTTTCTCCTATATGGATACATGTAGTTGGAACTCTAAATCAAACACGGTTTGTGCTAGCTCTTTGAAACTTGGCACAATAATGTAGTTCCAAGTTCTATCGCTATGGTTTGTGTGCTATTGAAGTAGCCCCAAGCAGAGACTGACGAGAATCCCTTTCATTGAAAGGGGTTGCCAAGCTTCCAAAAAACTACGAGTTTCCTGAAATCTCAGCAAACATTTTTTCACCCAATCTTGATGATACTTCCATTTAATGATCAGTACACCAATCCCACTTGGCTCACCAAATTTCGTTCTTCTAGGTTAAACCGTTCCTTTGCAGTAACCGTTTTCATGTTTAGGTTTCACTCTGTTTTCTCCTATATGGATACATGTAGTTGGAACTCTAAGTCAAACACGGTTTGTGCTAGCTCTTTGAAACTTGGCACAATAATGTAGTTCCAAGTTCTATCGCTATGGTTTGTGGGCTATTGAAGTAGCCCCAAGCAGAGACTGACGAGAATCCCTTTAATGGAAAGGGGTTGCAAGGCTTCCAAAAAACTTCGAGTTTCCTGAAATCTCAGCAAACATTTTTTCACCCAGTCTTGATGATACTTCCATTTAATGATCAGTACACCAATCCCCCTTGGCTCACCAAATTTCGTTATTCTAGGTTAAACCGTTCCTTTGCAGTAATCGTTTTCATATTAAGTTTCACTCTGTTTTCTCCTATATAGATACATGTAGTTGGAACTCTAAATCAAACACGGTTTGTGCTAGCTCTTTGAAACTTGGCACAATAATGTAGTTTCAAGTTCTATCGCTAGGGTTTGTGTGCTATTGAAGTAGCCCCAAGCAGAGACTGACGAGAATCCCTTTCATTGAAAGGGGTTGCCAAGCTTCCAAAAAACTACAAGTTTCCTGAAATCTCAGCAAACATTTTTTCACCCAATCTTGATGATACTTGCAGGTAGTGATCAGTACACGAATCCCACTTGGCTCACCAAATTTCGTTCTTCTAGGTTAAACCGTTCCTTTGCAGTAACCGTTTTCATGTTTAGGTTTCACTCTGTTTTCTCCTATATGGATACATGTAGTTGGAACTCTAAATCAAACACGGTTTGTGCTAGCTCTTTGAAACTTGGCACAATAATGTAGTTCCAAGTTCTATCGCTATGGTTTGTGTGCTATTGAAGTAGCCCCAAGCAGAGACTGACGAGAATCCCTTTCATTGAAAGGGGTTGCAAAGCTTCCAAAAAACTGCGAGTTTCCTAAATCGCAGCAAACATTTTTTCACCCAATATTGATGATACTTCCATTTAATGATCAGTACACGAATCCCACTTGGCTCACCAAATTTCGTTCTTCTAGGTTAAACCGTTCCTTTGCAGTAACCGTTTTCATGTTTAGGTTTCACTCTGTTTTCTCCTATATGGATACATGTAGTTGGAACTCTAAATCAAACACGGTTTGTGCTAGCACTTTGAAACTTGGCACAATAATGTAGTTCCAAGTTCTATCGCTATGGTTTGTGTGCTATTGAAGTAGCCCCAAGCAGAGACTGACGAGAATCCCTTTCATAGAAAGGGGTTGCCAGGCTTCCAAAAAACTGCGAGTATCCTGAAATCTCAGCAAACATTTTTTCACCCAGTCTTGATGATACTTCCATTTAATGATCAGTACACCAATCCCACTTGGCTCACCAAATTTCGTTCTTCTAGGTTAAACCGTTCCTTTGCAGTAATCGTTTTCATATTTAGGTTTCACTCTGTTTTCTCCAATATGGATACCTGTAGTTGGAACTCTAAATCAAGCACGGTTTGTGCTAGCTCTTTGAAACTTGGCACAATAATGTAGTTCCAAGTTCTATCGCTATGGTTTGTGTGCTTTTGAAGTAGCCCCAAGCAGAGACTGACGAGAATCCCTTTCATTGAAAGGGGTTGCCAAGCTTCCAAAAAACTACGAGTTTCCTGAAATCTCAGCAAACATTTTTTCACCCAATCTTGATGATACTTGCAGGTAGTGATCAGTACACGAATCCCACTTGGCTCACCAAAATTCGTTCTTCTAGGTTAAACCGTTCCTTTGCAGTAACCGTTTTCATGTTTAGGTTTCACTCTGTTTTCTCCTATATGGATACATGTAGTTGGAACTCTAAATCAAACACGGTTTGTGCTAGCTCTTTGAAACTTGGCACAATAATGTAGTTCCAAGTTCTATCGCTATGGTTTGTGTGCTATTGAAGTAGCCCCAAGCAGAGACTGACGAGAATCCCTTTCATTGAAAGGGGTTGCCAAGCTTCCAAAAAACTGCGAGTTTCCTGAAATTGCAGCAAACATTTTTTCACCCAATCTTGATGATACTTCCATTTAATGATCAGTACACCAATCCCACTTGGCTCACCAAATTTCGTTCTTCTAGGTTAAATCGTTCCTTTGCAGTAACCGTTTTCATGTTTAGGTTTCACTCTGTTTTCTCCTATAGAGATACGTGTAGTTGGAACTCTAAATCAAACACGGTTTGTGCTAGCTCTTTGAAACTTGGCACAATAATGTAGTTCCAAGTTCTATCGCTATGGTTTGTGTGCTATTGAAGTAGCCCCAAGCAGAGACTGACGAGAATCCCTTTCATTGAAAGGGGTTGCCAAGCTTCCAAAAAACTGCGAGTTTCCTGAAATCTCAGCAAACATTTTTTCACCCAATCTTGATGATACTTGCAGGTAGTGATCAGTACATGAATCCCACTTGGCTCACTAAATTTCGTTCTTCTAGGTTAAACCGTTCCTTTGCAGTAACCCTTTTCATGTTTAGGTTTTACTCTGTTTTCTCCAATATGGATACATGTAGTTGGAACTCTAAATCAAACACGGTTTGTGCTAGCTCTTTGAAACTTGGCACAATAATGTAGTTCCAAGTACTGTCGCTATGATTTGTGTGCTTTTGAAGTAGCCCCAAGCAGAGACTGACGAGAATCCCTTTCATTGAAAGGGGTTATCAAGCTTCCAAGAAACTACGATTTTCCTGAAATCTCAGCAAACATTTTTTCACCCAATCTTGATGATACTTGCAGGTAGTGATCAGTACACGAATCCCACTTGGCTGACCAAATTTCGTTGTTCTAGGTTAAAACGTTCCTTTGCAGTAACCGTTTTCATGATTAGGTTTCACTCTGTTTTCTCCTATATGGATACATGTAGTTGGAACTCTAAATCAAACACGGTTTGTTCTAGCTCTTTGAAACTTGGCACAATAATGTAGTTCCAAGTTCTATCGCTATGGTTTGTGTGCTATTGAAGTAGCCCCAAGCAGAGACTGACGAGAATCCCTTTCATAGAAAGGCGTTGCCAGGCTTCCAAAAAACTGCGAGTTTCCTGAAATCTCAGCAAACATTTTTTCACCCAGTCTTGATGATACTTCCACTTAATGATCAGTACACCAATCCCACTTGGCTCACCAAATTTCGTTCTTCTAGGTTAAACCGTTCCTTTGCAGTAATCGTTTTCATATTTAGGTTTCACTCTGTTTTCTCCTATATAGATACATGTAGTTGGAACTCTAAATCAAACACGGTTTGTGCTAGCTCTTTGAAACTTGGCACAATAATGTAGTTCCAAGTTCTGTCGCTATGATTTGTGTGCTTTTGAAGTAGCCCCAAGCAGAGACTGACGAGAATCCCTTTCATTGAAAGGGGTTATCAAGCTTAAAAAAAACTACGAGTTTCCTGAAATCTCAGCAAACATTTTTTCACCCAATCTTGATGATACTTGCAGGTAGTGATCAGTACACGAATCCCACTTGGCTCACCAAATTTCGTTCTTCTAGGTTAAACCGTTCCTTTGCAGTAACCGTTTTCATGTTTATGTTTCACTCTGTTTTCTCCTATATGGATACATGTAGTTGGAACTCTAAATCAAACACGATTTGTGCTAGCTCTTTGAAACTTGGCACAATAATGTAGTTCCAAGTTCTATCGCTATGGTTTGTGAGCTATTGAAGTAGCCCCAAGCAGAGACTGACGAGAATCCCTTTCATTGAAAGGGGTTGCCAAGCTTCCAAAAAACTACGAGTTTCCTGAAATCTCAGCAAACATTTTTTCACCCAATCTTGATGATACTTCCATTTAATGATCAGTACACCAATCCCACTTGACTCACCAAATTTCGTTCTTCTAGGTTAAACCGTTCCTTTGCAGTAACCGTTTTCATGTTTAGGTTTCACTCTGTTTTCTACTATATGGATACATGTAGTTGGAACGCTAAATCAAACACGGTTTGTGCTAGCTCTTTGAAACTTGGCACAATAATGTAGTTCCAAGTTCTATCGCTATGGTTTGTGTGCTATTGAAGTAGTCCAAAGCAGAGACTGATGAGAATCCCTTTCATTGAAAGGGGTTGCCAGGCTTCCAAAAAACTACGAGTTTCCTGAAATCTCAGCAAACATTTTTTCACCCAATCTTGATGATACTTGCAGGTAGTGATCAGTACACGAATCTCACTTGGCTCACTAAATTTCGTTCATCTAGGTTAAACCGTTCCTTTGCAGTAACCGTTTTCATGTTTAGGTTTCACTCTGTTTTCTCCTATATGGATACATGTAGTTGGAACTCTAAATCAAACACGGTTTGTGCTAGCTCTTTGAAACTTGGCACAATAATGTAGTTCCAAGTTCTATCGCTATGGTTTGTGTGCTATTGAAGTAGCCCCAAGCAGAGACTGACGAGAATCCCTTTCATTGAAAGGGGTTATCAAGCTTCCAAAAAACTACGAGTTTCCTAAAATCTCAGCTAACATTTTTTCACCCAATCTTGATGATACTTCCATTTAATGATCAGTACACCAATCCCACTTGGCTCACCAAATTTCGTTCTTCTAGGTTAAACCGTTCCTTTACAGTAACCGTTTTCATTTTTAGGTTTCACTCTGTTTTCTCCTATATGGATACATGTAGTTGGAACTCTAAATCAAACACGGTTTGTGCTAGCTCTTTGAAACTTTGCACAATAATGTAGTTCCAAGTTCTATCGCTATGGTTTGTGTGCTACTGAAGTACCCCAAGCAGAGACTGACGAGAATCCCTTTCATTGAAAGGGGTTGCCAAGCTTCCAAAAAACTGCGAGTTTCCTGAAATCTCAGCAAAAATTTTTTCACCCAATCTTGATGATACTTCCATTTAATGATCAGAACACCAATCCCACTTGGCTCACCAAATTTCGTTCTTCTAGGTTAAACCGTTCCTTTGCAGTAACCGTTTTCATGTTTAGGTTTCACTCTGTTTTCTCCTATATGGATACATGTAGTTGGAACTCTAAATCAAACACGGTTTGTGCTAGCTCTTTGAAACTTGGCACAATAATGTAGTTCCAAGTTCTATCGCTATGGTTTGTGTGCTATTGAAGTAGCCCCAAGCAGAGACTGACGAGAATCCCTTTCATTGAAAGGGGTTGCCAAGCTTCCAAAAAACTGCGAGTTTCCTGAAATCTCAGCAAACATTTTTTCACCCAATCTTGATGATACTTGCAGGTAGTGATCAGTACATGAATCCCACTTGACTCACTAAATTTCGTTCTTCTAGGTTAAACCGTTCCTTTGCAGTAACCCTTTTCATGTTTAGGTTTTACTCTGTTTTCTCCAATATGGATACATGTAGTTGGAACTCTAAATCAAACACGGTTTGTGCTAGCTCTTTGAAACTTGGCACAATAATGTAGTTCCAAGTACTGTCGCTATGATTTGTGTGCTTTTGAAGTAGCCCCAAGCAGAGACTGACGAGAATCCCTTTCATTGAAAGGGGTTGCCAAGCTTCCAAAAAACTGCGAGTTTCCTGAAATCTCAGCAAAAATTTTTTCACCCAATCTTGATGATACTTCCATTTAATGATCAGAACACCAATCCCACTTGGCTCACCAAATTTCGTTCTTCTAGGTTAAACCGTTCCTTTGCAGTAACCGTTTTCATGTTTAGGTTTCACTCTGTTTTCTCCTATATGGATACATGTAGTTGGAACTCTAAATCAAACACGGTTTGTGCTAGCTCTTTGAAACTTGGCACAATAATGTAGTTCCAAGTTCTATCGCTATGGTTTGTGTGCTATTGAAGTAGCCCCAAGCAGAGACTGACGAGAATCCCTTTCATTGAAAGGGGTTGCCAAGCTTCCAAAAAACTGCGAGTTTCCTGAAATCTCAGCAAACATTTTTTCACCCAATCTTGATGATACTTGCAGGTAGTGATCAGTACATGAATCCCACTTGACTCACTAAATTTCGTTCTTCTAGGTTAAACCGTTCCTTTGCAGTAACCGTTTTCATGTTTAGGTTTTACTCTGTTTTCTCCAATATGGATACATGTAGTTGGAACTCTAAATCAAACACGGTTTGTGCTAGCTCTTTGAAACTTGGCACAATAATGTAGTTCCAAGTACTGTCGCTATGATTTGTGTGCTTTTGAAGTAGCCCCAAGCAGAGACTGACGAGAATCCCTTTCATTGAAAGGGGTTATCAAGCTTCCAAGAAACTACGATTTTCCTGAAATCTCAGCAAACATTTTTTCACCCAATCTTGATGATACTTGCAGGTAGTGATCAGTACACGAATCCCACTTGGCTCACCAAATTTCGTTGTTCTAGGTTAAAACGTTCCTTTGCAGTAACCGTTTTCATGATTAGGTTTCACTCTGTTTTCTCCTATATGGATACATGTAGTTGGAACTCTAAATCAAACACGGTTTGTTCTAGCTCTTTGAAACTTGGCACAATAATGTAGTTCCAAGTTCTATCGCTATGGTTTGTGTGCTATTGAAGTAGCCCCAAGCAGAGACTGACGAGAATCCCTTTCATAGAAAGGCGTTGCCAGGCTTCCAAAAAACTGCGAGTTTCCTGAAATATCAGCAAACATTTTTTCACCCAGTCTTGATGATACTTCCACTTAATGATCAGTACACCAATCCCACTTGGCTCACCAAATTTCGTTCTTCTAGGTTAAACCGTTCCTTTGCAGTAATCGTTTTCATATTTAGGTTTCACTCTGTTTTCTCCTATATAGATACATGTAGTTGGAACTCTAAATCAAACACGGTTTGTGCTAGCTCTTTGAAACTTGGCACAATAATGTAGTTCCAAGTTCTGTCGCTATGATTTGTGTGCTTTTGAAGTAGCCCCAAGCAGAGACTGACGAGAATCCCTTTCATTGAAAGGGTTATCAAGCTTAAAAAAAACTACGAGTTTCCTGAAATCTCAGCAAACATTTTTTCACCCAATCTTGATGATACTTGCAGGTAGTGATCAGTACACGAATCCCACTTGGCTCACCAAATTTCGTTCTTCTAGGTTAAACCGTTCCTTTGCAGTAACCGTTTTCATGTTTAGGTTTCACTCTGTTTTCTCCTATATGGATACATGTAGTTGGAACTCTAAATCAAACACGATTTGTGCTAGCTCTTTGAAACTTGGCACAATAATGTAGTTCCAAGTTCTATCGCTATGGTTTGTGAGCTATTGAAGTAGCCCCAAGCAGAGACTGACGAGAATCCCTTTCATTGAAAGGGGTTGCCAAGCTTCCAAAAAACTACGAGTTTCCTGAAATCTCAGCAAACATTTTTTCACCCAATCTTGATGATACTTCCATTTAATGATCAGTACACCAATCCCACTTGGCTCACCAAATTTCGTTCTTCTAGGTTAAACCGTTCCTTTGCAGTAACCGTTTTCATGTTTAGGTTTCACTCTGTTTTCTCCTATATGGATACATGTAGTTGGAACTCTAAATCAAACACGGTTTGTGCTAGCTCTTTGAAACTTGGCACAATAATGTAGTTCCAAGTTCTATCGCTATGGTTTGTGTGCTATTGAAGTAGCACCAAGCAGAGACTGATGAGAATCCCTTTCATTGAAAGGGGTTGCCAAGCTTCCAAAAAACTACGAGTTTCCTGAAATCTCAGCAAAAATTTTTTCACCCAATCTTGATGATACTTGCAGGTAGTGATCAGTACACGAATCTCACTTGGCTCACTAAATTTCGTTCATCTAGGTTAAACCGTTCCTTTGCAGTAACCGTTTTCATGTTTAGGTTTCACTCTGTTTTCTCCTATATGGATACATGTAGTTGGAACTCTAAATCAAACACGGTTTGTGCTAGCTCTTTGAAACTTGGCACAATAATGTGGTTCCAAGTTCTATGGCTATGGTTTGTGTGCTATTGAAGTAGCCCCAAGCAGAGACTGACGAGAATCCCTTTCATTGAAAGGGGTTGTCAAGCTTCCAAAAAACTACGAGTTTCCTGAAATGTCAGCTAACATTTTTTCACCCAATCTTGATGATACTTCCATTTAATGATCAGTACACCAATCCCACTTGGCTCACCAAATTTCGTTCTTCTAGGTTAAACCGTTCCTTTGCAGTAACCGTTTTCATGTTTAGGTTTCACTCTGTTTTCTCCTATATGGATACATGTAGTTGGAACTCTAAATCAAACACGGTTTGTGCTAGCTCTTTGAAACTTGGCACAATAATGTAGTTCCAAGTTCTGTCACTATGATTTGTGTGCTTTTGAAGTAGCCCCAAGCAGAGACTGACGAGAATCCCTTTCATTGAAAGGGGTTATCAAGCTTCCAAAAAACTACGAGTTTCCTGAAATCTCAGCAAACATTTTTTCACCCAATCTTGATGATACTTGCAGGTAGTGATCAGTACACGAATCCCACTTGCCTCACCAAATTTCGTTCTTCTAGGTTAAACCGTTCCTTTGCAGTAACCGTTTTCATGTTTAGGTTTCACTCTGTTTTCTCCTATATGGATACATGTAGTTGGAACTCTAAATCAAACACGGTTTGTGCTAGCTCTTTGAAACTTTGCACAATAATGTAGTTCCAAGTTCTATCGCTATGGTTTGTGTGCTACTGAAGTACCCCAAGCAGAGACTGACGAGAATCCCTTTCATTGAAAGGGGTTGCCAAGCTTCCAAAAAACTGCGAGTTTCCTGAAATCTCAGCAAACATTTTTTCACCCAATCTTGATGATACTTCCATTTAATGATCAGAACACCAATCCCACTTGGCTCACCAAATTTCGTTCTTCTAGGTTAAACCGTTCCATTGCAGTAACCGTTTTCATGTTTAGGTTTCACTCTGTTTTCTCCTATATGGATACATGTAGTTGGAACTCTAAATCAAACACGGTTTGTTCTAGCTCTTTTAAACTTGGCACAATAATGTAGTTCCAAGTTCTATCGCTATGGTTTGTGTGCTATTGAAGTAGCCCCAAGCAGAGACTGACGAGAATATATTTCATAGAAAGGGGTTGCCAGGCTTCCAAAAAACTGCGAGTTTCCTGAAATCTCAGCAAACATTTTTTCACCCAGTCTTGATGATACTTCCATTTAATGATCAGTACACCAATCCCACTTGGCTCACCAAATTTCGTTCTTCTAGGTTAAAACGTTCCTTTGCAGTAACCGTTTTCATGTTTAGGTTTCACTCTGTTTTCTCCTATATAGATACATGTAGTTGGAACTCTAAATCAAACACAGTTTGTGCTAGCTCTTTGAAACTTGGCACAATAATGTAGTTCCAAGTTCTATCGCTATGGTTTGTGTGCTATTGAAGTAGCCCCAAGCAGAGACTGACGAGAATCCCTTTCATTGAAAGGGGTTGCCAAGCGTCCAAAAAACTGCGAGTTTCCTGAAATCTCAGCAAACATTTTTTCACCCAATCTTGATGATACTTGCAGGTAGTGATCAGTACACGAATCCCACTTGGCTCACCAAATTTCGTTCTTCTAGGTTAAACCGTTCCTTTGCAGTAACCGTTTTCATGTTTAGGTTTCACTCTGTTTTCTCCTATATGGATACATGTAGTTGGAACTCTAAATCAAACACGATTTGTGCTAGCTCTTTGAAACTTGGCACAATAATGTAGTTCCAAGTTCTATCGCTATGGTTTGTGAGCTATTGAAGTAGCCCCAAGCAGAGACTGACGAGAATCCCTTTCATTGAAAGGGGTTGCCAAGCTTCCAAAAAACTACGAGTTTCCTGAAATCTCAGCAAACATTTTTTCACCCAATCTTGATGATACTTCCATTTAATGATCAGTACACCAATCCCACTTGGCTCACCAAATTTCGTTCTTCTAGGTTAAACCGTTCCTTTGCAGTAACCGTTTTCATGTTTAGGTTTCACTCTGTTTTCTCCTATATGGATACATGTAGTTGGAACTCTAAATCAAACACGGTTTGTGCTAGCTCTTTGAAACTTGGCACAATAATGTAGTTCCAAGTTCTATCGCTATGGTTTGTGTGCTATTGAAGTAGCACCAAGCAGAGACTGATGAGAATCCCTTTCATTGAAAGGGGTTGCCAAGCTTCCAAAAAACTACGAGTTTCCTGAAATCTCAGCAAAAATTTTTTCACCCAATCTTGATGATACTTGCAGGTAGTGATCAGTACACGAATCTCACTTGGCTCACTAAATTTCGTTCATCTAGGTTAAACCGTTCCTTTGCAGTAACCGTTTTCATGTTTAGGTTTCACTCTGTTTTCTCCTATATGGATACATGTAGTTGGAACTCTAAATCAAACACGGTTTGTGCTAGCTCTTTGAAACTTGGCACAATAATGTGGTTCCAAGTTCTATGGCTATGGTTTGTGTGCTATTGAAGTAGCCCCAAGCAGAGACTGACGAGAATCCCTTTCATTGAAAGGGGTTGTCAAGCTTCCAAAAAACTACGAGTTTCCTGAAATGTCAGCTAACATTTTTTCACCCAATCTTGATGATACTTCCATTTAATGATCAGTACACCAATCCCACTTGGCTCACCAAATTTCGTTCTTCTAGGTTAAACCGTTCCTTTGCAGTAACCGTTTTCATGTTTAGGTTTCACTCTGTTTTCTCCTATATGGATACATGTAGTTGGAACTCTAAATCAAACACGGTTTGTGCTAGCTCTTTGAAACTTGGCACAATAATGTAGTTCCAAGTTCTGTCACTATGATTTGTGTGCTTTTGAAGTAGCCCCAAGCAGAGACTGACGAGAATCCCTTTCATTGAAAGGGGTTATCAAGCTTCCAAAAAACTACGAGTTTCCTGAAATCTCAGCAAACATTTTTTCACCCAATCTTGATGATACTTGCAGGTAGTGATCAGTACACGAATCCCACTTGCCTCACCAAATTTCGTTCTTCTAGGTTAAACCGTTCCTTTGCAGTAACCGTTTTCATGTTTAGGTTTCACTCTGTTTTCTCCTATATGGATACATGTAGTTGGAACTCTAAATCAAACACGGTTTGTGCTAGCTCTTTGAAACTTTGCACAATAATGTAGTTCCAAGTTCTATCGCTATGGTTTGTGTGCTACTGAAGTACCCCAAGCAGAGACTGACGAGAATCCTTTTCATTGAAAGGGGTTGCCAAGCTTCCAAAAAACTGCGAGTTTCCTGAAATCTCAGCAAACATTTTTTCACCCAATCTTGATGATACTTCCATTTAATGATCAGAACACCAATCCCACTTGGCTCACCAAATTTCGTTCTTCTAGGTTAAACCGTTCCATTGCAGTAACCGTTTTCATGTTTAGGTTTCACTCTGTTTTCTCCTATATGGATACATGTAGTTGGAACTCTAAATCAAACACGGTTTGTTCTAGCTCTTTTAAACTTGGCACAATAATGTAGTTCCAAGTTCTATCGCTATGGTTTGTGTGCTATTGAAGTAGCCCCAAGCAGAGACTGACGAGAATATATTTCATAGAAAGGGGTTGCCAGGCTTCCAAAAAACTGCGAGTTTCCTGAAATCTCAGCAAACATTTTTTCACCCAGTCTTGATGATACTTCCATTTAATGATCAGTACACCAATCCCACTTGGCTCACCAAATTTCGTTCTTCTAGGTTAAAACGTTCCTTTGCAGTAACCGTTTTCATGTTTAGGTTTCACTCTGTTTTCTCCTATATAGATACATGTAGTTGGAACTCTAAATCAAACACAGTTTGTGCTAGCTCTTTGAAACTTGGCACAATAATGTAGTTCCAAGTTCTATCGCTATGGTTTGTGTGCTATTGAAGTAGCCCCAAGCAGAGACTGACGAGAATCCCTTTCATTGAAAGGGGTTGCCAAGCGTCCAAAAAACTGCGAGTTTCCTGAAATCTCAGCAAACATTTTTTCACCCAATCTTGATGATACTTGCAGGTAGTGATCAGTACACGAATCCCACTTGGCTCACCAAATTTCGTTCTTCTAGGTTAAACCGTTCCTTTGCAGTAACCGTTTTCATGTTTAGGTTTCACTCTGTTTTCTGCTATATGGATACATGTAGTTGGAACTCTAAATCAAACACAGTTTGTGCTAGCTCTTTGAAACTTGGCACAATAATGTAGTTCCAAGTTCTATCGCTATGGTTTGTGTGCTATTGAAGTAGCCCCAAGCAGAGACTGACGAGAATCCCTTTCATTGAAAGGGGTTGCCAAGCTTCCAAAAAACTACGAGTTTCCTGAAATCTCAGCAAACAATTTTTCACCCAATCTTGATTATACTTGCAGGTAGTGATCAGTACACGAATCCGACTTGGCTCACTAAATTTCGTTGTTCTAGGTTAAAACGTTCCTTTGCAGGAACCGTTTTCATGTTTAGGTTTCACTCTGTTTTCTCCTATATGGATACATGTAGTTGGAACTCTAAGTCAAACACGGTTTGTGCTAGCTCTTTGAAACTTGGCACAATAATGTAGTTCCAAGTTCTATCGCTATGGTTTGTGTGCTATTGAAGTAGCCCCAAGCAGAGACTGACGAGAATCCCTTTCATTGAAAGGGGTTGCCAAGCATCCAAAAAAATACGAGTTTCCTGAAATCTCAGCAAACTTTTTTTCACCCAATCTTGATGATACTTCTATTTTATAATCAGTACACCAATCCCACTTGGCTCACCAAATTTCGTTCTTCTAGGTTAAATCGTTCCTTTGCAGTAACCGTTTTCATGTTTAGGTTTCACTCTGTTTTCTCCTATAGAGATACGTGTAGTTGGAACTCTAAATCAAACACGGTTTGTGCTAGCTCTTTGAAACTTGGCACAATAATGTAGTTCCAAGTTCTATCGCTATGGTTTGTGTGCTATTGAAGTAGCCCCAAGCAGAGACTGACGAGAATCCCTTTCATTGAAAGGGGTTGCCAAGCTTCCAAAAAACTGCGAGTTTCCTGAAATCTCAGCAAACATTTTTTCACCCAATCTTGATGATACTTGCAGGTAGTGATCAGTACATGAATCCCACTTGGCTCACTAAATTTCGTTCTTCTAGGTTAAACCGTTCCTTTGCAGTAACCCTTTTCATGTTTAGGTTTTACTCTGTTTTCTCCAATATGGATACATGTAGTTGGAACTCTAAATCAAACACGGTTTGTGCTAGCTCTTTGAAACTTGGCACAATAATGTAGTTCCAAGTACTGTCGCTATGATTTGTGTGCTTTTGAAGTAGCCCCAAGCAGAGACTGACGAGAATCCCTTTCATTGAAAGGGGTTATCAAGCTTCCAAGAAACTACGATTTTCCTGAAATCTCAGCAAACATTTTTTCACCCAATCTTGATGATACTTGCAGGTAGTGATCAGTACACGAATCCCACTTGGCTCACCAAATTTCGTTGTTCTAGGTTAAAACGTTCCTTTGCAGTAACCGTTTTCATGATTAGGTTTCACTCTGTTTTCTCCTATATGGATACATGTAGTTGGAACTCTAAATCAAACACGGTTTGTTCTAGCTCTTTGAAACTTGGCACAATAATGTAGTTCCAAGTTCTATCGCTATGGTTTGTGTGCTATTGAAGTAGCCCCAAGCAGAGACTGACGAGAATCCCTTTCATAGAAAGGCGTTGCCAGGCTTCCAAAAAACTGCGAGTTTCCTGAAATCTCAGCAAACATTTTTTCACCCAGTCTTGATGATACTTCCCCTTAATGATCAGTACACCAATCCCACTTGGCTCACCAAATTTCGTTCTTCTAGGTTAAACCGTTCCTTTGCAGTAATCGTTTTCATATTTAGGTTTCACTCTGTTTTCTCCTATATAGATACATGTAGTTGGAACTCTAAATCAAACACGGTTTGTGCTAGCTCTTTGAAACTTGGCACAATAATGTAGTTCCAAGTTCTGTCGCTATGATTTGTGTGCTTTTGAAGTAGCCCCAAGCAGAGACTGACGAGAATCCCTTTCATTGAAAGGGGTTATCAAGCTTAAAAAAAACTACGAGTTTCCTGAAATCTCAGCAAACATTTTTTCACCCAATCTTGATGATACTTGCAGGTAGTGATCAGTACACGAATCCCACTTGGCTCACCAAATTTCGTTCTTCTAGGTTAAACCGTTCCTTTGCAGTAACCGTTTTCATGTTTAGGTTTCACTCTGTTTTCTCCTATATGGATACATGTAGTTGGAACTCTAAATCAAACACGATTTGTGCTAGCTCTTTGAAACTTGGCACAATAATGTAGTTCCAAGTTCTATCGCTATGGTTTGTGAGCTATTGAAGTAGCCCCAAGCAGAGACTGACGAGAATCCCTTTCATTGAAAGGGGTTGCCAAGCTTCCAAAAAACTACGAGTTTCCTGAAATCTCAGCAAACATTTTTTCACCCAATCTTGATGATACTTCCATTTAATGATCAGTACACCAATCCCACTTGACTCACCAAATTTCGTTCTTCTAGGTTAAACCGTTCCTTTGCAGTAACCGTTTTCATGTTTAGGTTTCACTCTGTTTTCTACTATATGGATACATGTAGTTGGAACGCTAAATCAAACACGGTTTGTGCTAGCTCTTTGAAACTTGGCACAATAATGTAGTTCCAAGTTCTATCGCTATGGTTTGTGTGCTATTGAAGTAGTCCAAAGCAGAGACTGATGAGAATCCCTTTCATTGAAAGGGGTTGCCAGGCTTCCAAAAAACTACGAGTTTCCTGAAATCTCAGCAAACATTTTTTCACCCAATCTTGATGATATTTTCAGGTAGTGATCAGTATACGAATCTCACTTGGCTCACTAAATTTCGTTCTTCTAGGTTAAACCGTTCCTTTGCAGTAACCGTTTTCATGTTTAGGTTTCACTCTGTTTTCTCCTATATGGATACATGTAGTTGGAACTCTAAATCAAACACGGTTTGTGCTAGCTCTTTGAAACTTGGCACAATAATGTAGTTCCAAGTTCTATGGCTATGGTTTGTGTGCTATTGAAGTAGCCCCAAGCAGAGACTGACGAGAATCCCTTTCATTGAAAGGGATTATCAAGCTTCCAAAAAACTACGAGTTTCCTGAAATCTCAGCTAACATTTTTTCACCCAATCTTGATGATACTTCCATTTAATGATCAGTACACCAATCCCACTTGGCTCACCAAATTTCGTTCTTCTAGGTTAAACCGTTCCTTTGCAGTAACCGTTTTCATGTTTAGGTTTCACTCTGTTTTCTCCTATATGGATACATGTAGTTGGAACTCTAAATCAAACACGGTTTGTGTTAGCTCTTTGAAACTTGGCACAATAATGTAGTTCCAAGTTCTATCGCTATGGTTTGTGTGCTATTGAAGTAGCACCAAGCAGAGACTGATGAGAATCCCTTTCATTGAAAGGGGTTGCCAAGCTTCCAAAAAACTACGAGTTTCCTGAAATCTCAGCAAAAATTTTTTCACCCAATCTTGATGATACTTGCAGGTAGTGATCAGTACACGAATCTCACTTGGCTCACTAAATTTCGTTCATCTAGGTTAAACCGTTCCTTTGCAGTAACCGTTTTCATGTTTAGGTTTCACTCTGTTTTCTCCTATATGGATACATGTAGTTGGAACTCTAAATCAAACACGGTTTGTGCTAGCTCTTTGAAACTTGGCACAATAATGTAGTTCCAAGTTCTATGGCTATGGTTTGTGTGCTATTGAAGTAGCCCCAAGCAGAGACTGACGAGAATCCCTTTCATTGAAAGGGGTTATCAAGCTTCCAAAAAACTACGAGTTTCCTGAAATCTCAGCTAACATTTTTTCACCCAATCTTGATGATACTTCCATTTAATGATCAGTACACCAATCCCACTTGGCTCACCAAATTTCGTTCTTCTAGGTTAAACCGTTCCTTTACAGTAACCGTTTTCATGTTTAGGTTTCACTCTGTTTTCTCCTATATGGATACATGTAGTTGGAACTCTAAATCAAACACGGTTTGTGCTAGCTCTTTGAAACTTTGCACAATAATGTAGTTCCAAGTTCTATCGCTATGGTTTGTGTGCTACTGAAGTACCCCAAGTAGAGACTGACGAGAATCCCTTTCATTGAAAGGGGTTGCCAAGCTTCCAAAAAACTGCGAGTTTCCTGAAATCTCAGCAAAAATTTTTTCACCCAATCTTGATGATACTTCCATTTAATGATCAGAACACCAATCCCACTTGGCTCACCAAATTTCGTTCTTCTAGGTTAAACCGTTCCTTTGCAGTAACCGTTTTCATGTTTAGGTTTCACTCTGTTTTCTCCTATATGGATACATGTAGTTGGAACTCTAAATCAAACACGGTTTGTGCTAGCTCTTTGAAACTTGGCACAATAATGTAGTTCCAAGTTCTATCGCTATGGTTTGTGTGCTATTGAAGTAGCCCCAAGCAGAGACTGACGAGAATCCCTTTCATTGAAAGGGGTTGCCAAGCTTCCAAAAAACTGCGAGTTTCCTGAAATCTCAGCAAACATTTTTTCACCCAATCTTGATGATACTTGCAGGTAGTGATCAGTACATGAATCCCACTTGACTCACTAAATTTCGTTCTTCTAGGTTAAACCGTTCCTTTGCAGTAACCCTTTTCATGTTTAGGTTTTACTCTGTTTTCTCCAATAGGATACATGTAGTTGGAACTCTAAATCAAACACGGTTTGTGCTAGCTCTTTGAAACTTGGCACAATAATGTAGTTCCAAGTACTGTCGCTATGATTTGTGTGCTTTTGAAGTAGCCCCAATCAGAGACTGACGAGAATCCCTTTCATTGAAAGGGGTTATCAAGCTTCCAAGAAACTACGATTTTCCAGAAATCTCAGCAAACATTTTTTCACCCAATCTTGATGATACTTGCAGGTAGTGATCAGTACACGAATCCCACTTGGCTCACCAAATTTCGTTGTTCTAGGTTAAAACGTTCCTTTGCAGTAACCGTTTTCATGATTAGGTTTCACTCTGTTTTCTCCTATATGGATACATGTAGTTGGAACTCTAAATCAAACACGGTTTGTGCTAGCTCTTTGAAACTTGGCATAATAATGTAGTTCCAAGTTCTGTCACTATGATTTGTGTGCTTTTGAAGTAGCCCCAAGCAGAGACTGACGAGAATCCCTTTCATTGAAAGGGGTTATCAAGCTTCCAAAAAACTACGAGTTTCCTGAAATCTCAGCAAACATTTTTTCACCCAATCTTGATGATACTTGCAGGTAGTGATCAGTACACGAATCCCACTTGCCTCACCAAATTTCGTTCTTCTAGGTTAAACCGTTCCTTTGCAGTAACCGTTTTCATGTTTAGGTTTCACTCTGTTTTCTCCTATATGGATACATGTAGTTGGAACTCTAAATCAAACACGGTTTGTGCTAGCTCTTTGAAACTTTGCACAATAATGTAGTTCCAAGTTCTATCGCTATGGTTTGTGTGCTACTGAAGTACCCCAAGCAGAGACTGACGAGAATCCCTTTCATTGAAAGGGGTTGCCAAGCTTCCAAAAAACTGCGAGTTTCCTGAAATCTCAGCAAACATTTTTTCACCCAATCTTGATGATACTTCCATTTAATGATCAGAACACCAATCCCACTTGGCTCACCAAATTTCGTTCTTCTAGGTTAAACCGTTCCATTGCAGTAACCGTTTTCATGTTTAGGTTTCACTCTGTTTTCTCCTATATGGATACATGTAGTTGGAACTCTAAATCAAACACGGTTTGTTCTAGCTCTTTTAAACTTGGCACAATAATGTAGTTCCAAGTTCTATCGCTATGGTTTGTGTGCTATTGAAGTAGCCCCAAGCAGAGACTGACGAGAATATATTTCATAGAAAGGGGTTGCCAGGCTTCCAAAAAACTGCGAGTTTCCTGAAATCTCAGCAAACATTTTTTCACCCAGTCTTGATGATACTTCCATTTAATGATCAGTACACCAATCCCACTTGGCTCACCAAATTTCGTTCTTCTAGGTTAAAACGTTCCTTTGCAGTAACCGTTTTCATGTTTAGGTTTCACTCTGTTTTCTCCTATATAGATACATGTAGTTGGAACTCTAAATCAAACACAGTTTGTGCTAGCTCTTTGAAACTTGGCACAATAATGTAGTTCCAAGTTCTATCGCTATGGTTTGTGTGCTATTGAAGTAGCCCCAAGCAGAGACTGACGAGAATCCCTTTCATTGAAAGGGGTTGCCAAACGTCCAAAAAACTGCGAGTTTCCTGAAATCTCAGCAAACATTTTTTCACCCAATCTTGATGATACTTGCAGGTAGTGATCAGTACACGAATCCCACTTGGCTCACCAAATTTCGTTCTTCTAGGTTAAACCGTTCCTTTGCAGTAACCGTTTTCATGTTTAGGTTTCACTCTGTTTTCTGCTATATGGATACATGTAGTTGGAACTCTAAATCAAACACAGTTTGTGCTAGCTCTTTGAAACTTGGCACAATAATGTAGTTCCAAGTTCTATCGCTATGGTTTGTGTGCTATTGAAGTAGCCCCAAGCAGAGACTGACGAGAATCCCTTTCATTGAAAGGGGTTGCCAAGCTTCCAAAAAACTACGAGTTTCCTGAAATCTCAGCAAACAATTTTTCACCCAATCTTGATTATACTTGCAGGTAGTGATCAGTACACGAATCCGACTTGGCTCACTAAATTTCGTTGTTCTAGGTTAAAACGTTCCTTTGCAGGAACCGTTTTCATGTTTAGGTTTCACTCTGTTTTCTCCTATATGGATACATGTAGTTGGAACTCTAAGTCAAACACGGTTTGTGCTAGCTCTTTGAAACTTGGCACAATAATGTAGTTCCAAGTTCTATCGCTATGGTTTGTGTGCTATTGAAGTAGCCCCAAGCAGAGACTGACGAGAATCCCTTTCATTGAAAGGGGTTGCCAAGCATCCAAAAAAATACGAGTTTCCTGAAATCTCAGCAAACTTTTTTTCACCCAATCTTGATGATACTTCTATTTTATAATCAGTACACCAATCCCACTTGGCTCACCAAATTTCGTTCTTCTGGTTAAACCGTTCCTTTGCAGTAACCGTTTTCATGTTTAGGTTTCACTCTGTTTTCTCCTATATGGATACATGTAGTTGGAACTCTAAATCAAACACGGTTTGTGCTAGCTCTTTGAAACTTTTCACAATAATGTAGTTCCAAGTTCTATCGCTATGGTTTGTGTGCTATTGAAGTAGCCCCAAGCAGAGACTGACGAGAATCCCTTTCATAGAAAGGGGTTGCCAGGCTTCCAAAAAACTGCGAGTTTCCTGAAATCTCAGCAAACATTTTTTCACCCCGTCTTGATGATACTTCCATTTAATGATCAGTACACCAATCCCAGTTGGCTCACCAAATTTCGTTCTTCTAGGTTAAAACGTTCCTTTGCAGTAACCGTTTTCCTGTTTAGGTTTCACTCTGTTTTCTCCTATATAGATACATGTAGTTGGAACTCTAAATCAAACACGGTTTGTGCTAGCTCTTTGAAACTTGGCACAATAATGTAGTTCCAAGTTCTATCGCTATGGTTTGTGTGCTATTGAAGTAGCCCCAAAGAGAGACTGACGAGAATCCCTTTCATTGAAAGGGGTTGGAGGCTTCCAAAAAACTACGAGCATCCAGAAATCTCAGCAAACATTTTTTCACCCAGTCTTGATGATACTTCCATTTAATGATCAGTACACCAATCCCATTTGGCTCACCAAATTTCGTTCTTCTAGGTTAAACCGTTCCTTTGCAGTAACCGTTTTCTTGTTTAGGTTTCACTCTGTATTCTCCTATATGGATACATGTAGTTGGAACTCTAAATCAAACACGGTTTGTGCTAGCTCTTTGAAACTTGGCACAATAATGTAGTTCCAAGTTCTGTCGCTATGATTTGTGTGCTTTTGAAGTAGCCCCAAGCAGAGACTGACGAGAATCCCTTTCATTGAAAGGGGTTATCAAGCTTAAAAAAAACTACGAGTTTCCTGAAATCTCAGCAAACATTTTTTCACCCAATCTTGATGATACTTGCAGGTAGTGATCAGTACACGAATCCCACTTGGCTCACCAAATTTCGTTCTTCTAGGTTAAACCGTTCCTTTGCAGTAACCGTTTTCATGTTTAGGTTTCACTCTGTTTTCTCCTATATGGATACATGTAGTTGGAACTCTAAATCAAACACGATTTGTGCTAGCTCTTTGAAACTTGGCACAATAATGTAGTTCCAAGTTCTATCGCTATGGTTTGTATGCTATTGAAGTAGCCCCAAGCAGAGACTGACGAGAATCCCTTTCATTGAAAGGGGTTGCCAAGCTTCCAAAAAACTAAGAGTTTCCTGAAATCTCAGCAAACATTTTTTCACCCAATCTTGATGATACTTCCATTTAATGATCAGTACACCAATCCCACTTGGCTCACCAAATTTCGTTCTTCTAGGTTAAACCGTTCCTTTGCAGTAACCGTTTACATGTTTAGGTTTCACTCTGTTTTCTCCTATATGGATACATGTAGTTGGAACTCTAAATCAAACACGGTTTGTGCTAGCTCTTTGAAACTTGGCATAATAATGTAGTTCCAAGTTCTATCGCTATGGTTTGTGTGCTATTGAAGTAGCCCCAAGCAGAGACTGACGAGAATCCCTTTCATTGAAAGGGGTTGCCAAGCTTCCAAAAAACTGCGAGTTTCCTGAAATCTCAGCAAACATTTTTTCACCCAATCATGATGATACTCCTATTTAATGATCAGTACACCAATCCCACTTGGCTCACCAAATTTCGTTCTTCTAGGTTAATCCGTTCCTTTGCAGTAACCGTTTTCATGTTTAGGTTTCACTCTGTTTTCTCCTATATAGATACATGTAGTTGGAACTCTAAATCAAACACGGTTTGTGCTAGCACTTTGAAACTTGGCACAATAATGTAGTTCCAAGTACTATTGCTATGGTTTGTGTGCTATTGAAGTAGCCCCAAGCAGAGACTGACGAGAATCCCTTTCATTGAAAGGGGTTGCCAAGCTTCCAAAAAACTGCGAGTTTCCTGAAATCTCAGCAAACATTTTTTCACCCAATCATGATGATACTTCTATTTAATGATCAGTACACCAATCCCACTTGGCTCACCAAATTTCGTTCTTCTAGGTTAAACCGTTCCTTTGCAGTAACTGTTTTCATGTTTAGGTTTCACTCTGTTTTCTCCTATATGGATACATGTAGTTGGAACTCTAAATCAAACACGGTTTGTGCTAGCACTTTGAAACTTGGCACAATAATGTAGTTCCAAGTTCTATCGCTATGGTTTGTGTGCTATTGAAGTAGCCCCAAGCAGAGACTGACGAGAATCCCTTTCATAGAAAGGGGTTGCCAGGCTTCCAAAAAACTGCGAGTATCCTGAAATCTCAGCAAACATTTTTTCACCCAGTCTTGATGATACTTCCATTTAATGATCAGTACACCAATCCCACTTGGCTCACCAAATTTCGTTCTTCTAGGTTAAACCGTTCCTTTGCAGTAATCGTTTTCATATTTAGGTTTCACTCTGTTTTCTCCTATATGGATACATGTAGTTGGAACTCTAAATCAAGCACGGTTTGTGCTAGCTCTTTGAAACTTGGCACAATAATGTAGTTCCAAGTTCTATCGCTATGGTTTGTGTGCTATTGAAGTAGCCCCAAGCAGAGACTGACGAGAATCCCTTTCATTGAAAGGGGTTGCCAAGCTTCCAAAAAACTGCGAGTTTCCTGAAATCTCAGCAAACATTTTTTCACCCAATCATGATGATACTTCTATTTAATGATCAGTACACCAATCCCACTTGGCTCACCAATTTCGTTCTTCTAGGTTAAACCGTTCCTTTGCAGTAACCGTTTTCATGTTTTAGGTTTCACTCTGTTTTCTCCTATATGGATACATGTAGTTGGAACTCTAAATCAAACACGGTTTGTGCTAGCACTTTGAAACTTGGCACAATAATGTAGTTCCAAGTTCTATTGCTATGGTTTGTGTGCTATTGAAGTAGCCCCAAGCAGAGACTGACGAGAATCCCTTTCATAGAAAGGGGTTGCCAGGCTTCCAAAAAACTGCGAGTTTCCTGAAATCTCAGCAAACTTTTTTCACCCAGTCTTGATGATACTTCCATTTAATGATCAGTACACCAATCCCCACTTGGCTCACCAAATTTCGTTCTTCTAGGTTAAACCGTTCCTTTGAAGTAATCGTTTTCATATTTAGGTTTCACTCTGTTTTCTCCTATATAGATACATGTAGTTGGAACTCTAAATCAAACACGGTTTGTGCTAGCTCTTTGAAACTTGGCACAATAATGTAGTTCCAAGTTCTATCGCTATGGTTTGTGTGCTATTGAAGTAGCCCCAAGCAGAGACTGACGAGAATCCCTTTCATTGAAAGGGGTAGCCAAGCTTCCAAAAAACTACGAGTTTCCTGAAATCTCAGCAAACATTTTTTCACCCAATCATGATGATACTTCTATTTAATGATCAGTACACCAATCCCACTTGGCTCACCAAATTTCGTTCTTCTAGGTTAAACCGTTCCTTTGCAGTAACCGTTTTCATGTTTAGGTTTCACTCTGTTTTCTTCTATATGGATACATGTAGTTGGAACTCTAAATCAAACACGGTTTGTGCTAGCACTTTGAAACTTGGCACAATAATGTAGTTCCAAGTTCTATCGCTATGGTTTGTGTGCTATTGAAGTAGCCCCAAGCAGAGACTGACGAGAATCCCATTCATAGAAAGGGGTTGCCAGGCTTCCAAAAAACTGCGAGTATCCTGAAATCTCAGCAAACATTTTTTCACCCAGTCTTGATGATACTTCCATTTAATGATCAGTACACCAATCCCACTTGGCTCACCAAATTTCGTTCTTCTAGGTTAAACCGTTCCTTTGCAGTAATCATTTCATATTTAGGTTTCACTCTGTTTTCTCCTATATGGATACATGTAGTTGGAACTCTAAATCAAGCACGGTTTGTGCTAGCTCTTTGAAACTTGGCACAATAATGTAGTTCCAAGTTCTATCGCCAAGGTTTGTGTGCTATTGAAGTAGCCCCAAGCAGAGACTGACGAGAATCCCTTTCATTGAAAGGGGTTATCAAGCTTCCAAAAACTACGAGTTTCCTGAAATCTCAGCAAACATTTTTCACCCAATCTTGATGATACTTGCAGGTAGTGATCAGTACACGAATCCCACTTGCCTCACCAAATTTCGTTCTTCTAGGTTAAACCGTTCCTTTGCAGTAACCGTTTTCATGTTTAGGTTTCACTCTGTTTTCTCCTATATGGATACATGTAGTTGGAACTCTAAATCAAACACGGATTGTGCTAGCTCTTTGAAACTTGGCACAATAATGTAGTTCCAAGTTCTATCGCTATGGTTTGTGTGCTACTGAAGTACCCCAAGCAGAGACTGACGAGAATCCCTTTCATTGAAAGGGGTTGCCAAGCTTCCAAAAACTGCGAGTTTCCTGAAATCTCAGCAAACATTTTTTCACCCAATCTTGATGATACTTCCATTTAATGATCAGAACACCAATCCCACTTGGCTCACCAAATTTCGTTCTTCTAGGTTAAACCGTTCCATTGCAGTAACCGTTTTCATGTTTAGGTTTCACTCTGTTTTCTCCTATATGGATACATGTAGTTGGAACTCTAAATCAAACACGGTTTGTTCTAGCTCTTTTAAACTTGGCACAATAATGTAGTTCCAAGTTCTATCGCTATGGTTTGTGTGCTATTGAAGTAGCCCCAAGCAGAGACTGACGAGAATATATTTCATAGAAAGGGGTTGCCAGGCTTCCAAAAAACTGCGAGTTTCCTGAAATCTCAGCAAACATTTTTCACCCAATCTTGATGATACTTGCAGGTAGTGATCAGTACACGAATCCACTTGGCTCACCAAATTTCGTTCTTCTAGGTTAAACCGTTCCTTTGCAGTAACCGTTTTCATGTTTAGGTTTCACTCTGTTTTCTGCTATATGGATACATGTAGTTGGAACTCTAAATCAAACACAGTTTGTGCTAGCTCTTTGAAACTTGGCACAATAATGTAGTTCCAAGTTCTATCGCTATGGTTTGTGTGCTATTGAAGTAGCCCCAAGCAGAGACTGACGAGAATCCCTTTCATTGAAAGGGGTTGCCAAGCTTCCAAAAAACTACGAGTTTCCTGAAATCTCAGCAAACAATTTTTCACCCAATCTTGATTATACTTGCAGGTAGTGATCAGTACACGAATCCGACTTGGCTCACTAAATTTCGTTGTTCTAGGTTAAAACGTTCCTTTGCAGGAACCGTTTTCATGTTTAGGTTTCACTCTGTTTTCTCCTATATGGATACATGTAGTTGGAACTCTAAGTCAAACACGGTTTGTGCTAGCTCTTTGAAACTTGGCACAATAATGTAGTTCCAAGTTCTATCGCTATGGTTTGTGTGCTATTGAAGTAGCCCCAAGCAGAGACTGACGAGAATCCCTTTCATTGAAAGGGGTTGCCAAGCATCCAAAAAAATACGAGTTTCCTGAAATCTCAGCAAACTTTTTTTCACCCAATCTTGATGATACTTCTATTTTATAATCAGTACACCAATCCCACTTGGCTCACCAAATTTCGTTCTTCTAGGTTAAATCGTTCCTTTGCAGTAACCGTTTTCATGTTTAGGTTTCACTCTGTTTTCTCCTATAGAGATACGTGTAGTTGGAACTCTAAATCAAACACGGTTTGTGCTAGCTCTTTGAAACTTGGCACAATAATGTAGTTCCAAGTTCTATCGCTATGGTTTGTGTGCTATTGAAGTAGCCCCAAGCAGAGACTGACGAGAATCCCTTTCATTGAAAGGGGTTGCCAAGCTTCCAAAAAACTGCGAGTTCCTGAAATCTCAGCAAACATTTTTTCACCCAATCTTGATGATACTTGCAGGTAGTGATCAGTACATGAATCCCACTTGGCTCACTAAATTTCGTTCTTCTAGGTTAAACCGTTCCTTTGCAGTAACCCTTTTCATGTTTAGGTTTTACTCTGTTTTCTCCAATATGGATACATGTAGTTGGAACTCTAAATCAAACACGGTTTGTGCTAGCTCTTTGAAACTTGGCACAATAATGTAGTTCCAAGTACTGTCGCTATGATTTGTGTGCTTTTGAAGTAGCCCCAAGCAGAGACTGACGAGAATCCCTTTCATTGAAAGGGGTTATCAAGCTTCCAAGAAACTACGATTTTCCTGAAATCTCAGCAAACATTTTTTCACCCAATCTTGATGATACTTGCAGGTAGTGATCAGTACACGAATCCCACTTGGCTCACCAAATTTCGTTGTTCTAGGTTAAAACGTTCCTTTGCAGTAACCGTTTTTCATGATTAGGTTTCACTCTGTTTTCTCCTATATGGATACATGTAGTTGGAACTCTAAATCAAACACGGTTTGTTCTAGCTCTTTGAAACTTGGCACAATAATGTAGTTCCAAGTTCTATCGCTATGGTTTGTGTGCTATTGAAGTAGCCCCAAGCAGAGACTGACGAGAATCCCTTTCATAGAAAGGCGTTGCCAGGCTTCCAAAAAACTGCGAGTTTCCTGAAATCTCAGCAAACATTTTTTCACCCAGTCTTGATGATACTTCCACTTAATGATCAGTCACTTAATGATCAGTACACCAATCCCACTTGGCTCACCAAATTTCGTTCTTCTTAGGTTAAACCGTTCCTTTGCAGTAATCGTTTTCATATTTAGGTTTCACTCTGTTTTCTCCTATATAGATACATGTAGTTGGAACTCTAAATCAAACACGGTTTGTGCTAGCTCTTTGAAACTTGGCACAATAATGTAGTTCCAAGTTCTGTCGCTATGATTTGTGTGCTTTTGAAGTAGCCCCAAGCAGAGACTGACGAGAATCCCTTTCATTGAAAGGGGTTATCAAGCTTAAAAAAAACTACGAGTTTCCTGAAATCTCAGCAAACATTTTTTTCACCCAATCTTGATGATACTTGCAGGTAGTGATCAGTACACGAATCCCACTTGGCTCACCAAATTTCGTTCTTCTAGGTTAAACCGTTCCTTTGCAGTAACCGTTTTCATGTTTAGGTTTCACTCTGTTTTCTCCTATATGGATACATGTAGTTGGAACTCTAAATCAAACACGATTTGTGCTAGCTCTTTGAAACTTGGCACAATAATGTAGTTCCAAGTTCTATCGCTATGGTTTGTGAGCTATTGAAGTAGCCCCAAGCAGAGACTGACGAGAATCCCTTTCATTGAAAGGGGTTGCCAAGCTTCCAAAAAACTACGAGTTTCCTGAAATCTCAGCAAACATTTTTCACCCAATCTTGATGATACTTCCATTTAATGATCAGTACACAATCCCACTTGACTCACCAAATTTCGTTCTTCTAGGTTAAACCGTTCCTTTGCAGTAACCGTTTTCATGTTTAGGTTTCACTCTGTTTTCTACTATATGGATACATGTAGTTGGAACGCTAAATCAAACACGGTTTGTGCTAGCTCTTTGAAACTTGGCACAATAATGTAGTTCCAAGTTCTATCGCTATGGTTTGTGTGCTATTGAAGTAGTCCAAAGCAGAGACTGATGAGAATCCCTTTCATTGAAAGGGGTTGCCAGGCTTCCAAAAAACTACGAGTTTCCTGAAATCTCAGCAAACATTTTTTCACCCAATCTTGATGATATTTTCAGGTAGTGATCAGTATACGAATCTCACTTGGCTCACTAAATTTCGTTCTTCTAGGTTAAACCGTTCCTTTGCAGTAACCGTTTTCATGTTTAGGTTTCACTCTGTTTTCTCCTATATGGATACATGTAGTTGGAACTCTAAAATCAAACACGGTTTGTGCTAGCTCTTTGAAACTTGGCACAATAATGTAGTTCCAAGTTCTATGGCTATGGTTTGTGTGCTATTGAAGTAGCCCCAAGCAGAGACTGACGAGAATCCCTTTCATTGAAAGGGATTATCAAGCTTCCAAAAAACTACGAGTTTCCTGAAATCTCAGCTAACATTTTTTCACCCAATCTTGATGATACTTCCATTTAATGATCAGTACACCAATCCCACTTGGCTCACCAAATTTCGTTCTTCTAGGTTAAACCGTTCCTTTGCAGTAACCGTTTTCATGTTTAGGTTTCACTCTGTTTTCTCCTATATGGATACATGTAGTTGGAACTCTAAATCAAACACGGTTTGTGCTAGCTCTTTGAAACTTGGCACAATAATGTAGTTCCAAGTTCTATCGCTATGGTTTGTGTGCTATTGAAGTAGCACCAAGCAGAGACTGATGAGAATCCCTTTCATTGAAAGGGGTTGCCAAGCTTCCAAAAAACTACGAGTTTCCTGAAATCTCAGCAAAAATTTTTTCACCCAATCTTGATGATACTTGCAGGTAGTGATCAGTACACGAATCTCACTTGGCTCACTAAATTTCGTTCATCTAGGTTAAACCGTTCCTTTGCAGTAACCGTTTCATGTTTAGGTTTCACTCTGTTTTTCTCCTATATGGATACATGTAGTTGGAACTCTAAATCAAACACGGTTTGTGCTAGCTCTTTGAAACTTGGCACAATAATGTAGTTCCAAGTTCTATGGCTATGGTTTGTGTGCTATTGAAGTAGCCCAAGCAGAGACTGACGAGAATCCCTTTCATTGAAAGGGGGTTATCAAGCTTCCAAAAACTACGAGTTTCCTGAAATCTCAGCTAACATTTTTTCACCCAATCTTGATGATACTTCCATTTAATGATCAGTACACCAATCCCACTTGGCTCACCAAATTTCGTTCTTCTAGGTTAAACCGTTCCTTTACAGTAACCGTTTTCATGTTTAGGTTTCACTCTGTTTTCTCCTATATGGATACATGTAGTTGGAACTCTAAATCAAACACGGTTTGTGCTAGCTCTTTGAAACTTTGCACAATAATGTAGTTCCAAGTTCTATCGCTATGGTTTGTGTGCTACTGAAGTACCCCAAGTAGAGACTGACGAGAATCCCTTTCATTGAAAGGGGTTGCCAAGCTTCCAAAAACTGCGAGTTTCCTGAAATCTCAGCAAAAATTTTTTTACCCAATCTTGATGATACTTCCATTTAATGATCAGAACACCAATCCCACTTGGCTCACCAAATTTCGTTCTTCTAGGTTAAACCGTTCCTTTGCAGTAACCGTTTTCATGTTTAGGTTTCACTCTGTTTTCTCCTATATGGATACATGTAGTTGGAACTCTAAATCAAACACGGTTTGTGCTAGCTCTTTGAAACTTGGCACAATAATGTAGTTCCAAGTTCTATCGCTATGGTTTGTGTGCTATTGAAGTAGCCCCAAGCAGAGACTGACGAGAATCCCTTTCATTGAAAGGGGTTGCCAAGCTTCCAAAAACTGCGAGTTTCCTGAAATCTCAGCAAACATTTTTTCACCCAATCTTGATGATACTTGCAGGTAGTGATCAGTACATGAATCCCACTTGACTCACTAAATTTCGTTCTTCTAGGTTAAACCGTTCCTTTGCAGTAACCCTTTTCATGTTTAGGTTTTACTCTGTTTTCTCCAATAGGATACATGTAGTTGGAACTCTAAATCAAACACGGTTTGTGCTAGCTCTTTGAAACTTGGCACAATAATGTAGTTCCAAGTACTGTCGCTATGATTTGTGTGCTTTTGAAGTAGCCCCAATCAGAGACTGACGAGAATCCCTTTCATTGAAAGGGGTTATCAAGCTTCCAAGAAACTACGATTTTCCAGAAATCTCAGCAAACATTTTTTCACCCAATCTTGATGATACTTGCAGGTAGTGATCAGTACACGAATCCCACTTGGCTCACCAAATTTCGTTGTTCTAGGTTAAAACGTTCCTTTGCAGTAACCGTTTTCATGATTAGGTTTCACTCTGTTTTCTCCTATATGGATACAT